>NW_006291965.1:2259739-2271833 GCF_000327345.1 Myotis davidii
TTATGTATAAAAGTCTTTAACACTTATATGCATTTGACTAAAGACCCATCTTCCCCTAATAAGGTTGTCTTCTAAGCACACATGCAGAGTAATGTGGGAGGAAAAGAAAAATTCCCTTACAGCTAAGTCTACTTTATCAACCCTGGGATCACAGGGCATAGGCATCTCAGGCAGATCCCTTCATTCATCTCCTTTACTACTTATAAAGTGATGTCATTTCTATTGGGCATTTTTTTTCTCCTGATGATTTAGTTACAAACATAAGAGTAATTGTCAAATATAGCAATATTAAATATACAAATAATTATATATTTTTGTTACATATTTAAGAAACATTCATTATCTTTTTTTATTTGATATAATTTTACAAAGAAAAAGTGCTTGTAACAAATGCAGGTATTCAACTGAAGGAAAATAGGGAGTGCAAGGGAGTTTAGGCTGTGAGTTTAAATGTAAACATTGATGTCATTAATGAGTCTAGTCAATACACTAAGTTTTCATCACAAAGGAAAATATGGGGATCTACGTGAACAAACATTTCACAAACTAAGCTGACAATATTACACACTCTCAGGTAATGGCAAGCATAAAAAACTAAGCAATATACTACTGAACCTTAGCTATTGACTAATTTTTTTCCTTCTAATGAATAAATTTTTATTGGTCATATCATTTTAATCACATAAAAATAAATATCATTCTTCTTATTTCTCAGTCTATATTATGTGAGGACACCTGCAGCTGTTTTATATGTGTAATGGTGCAGTTAGGTAAAAATTTGAGTCTTAGAGTTCTCAATTTAAATGTTTTTGTCTCCATTACAAAAGTCAAATATCTTCACTGTAGAAATTAAAGATAAAAAAGAAGAAAACGAAGTCTCCCACTATCTTAAGTTCCCTGGAGTAGAACTGAACTTTATGACTTAATTAGAAAGGAGACCACGGTTACTTAACTTCAGAAGCCAATATAAGTGTAAATATAATTACAGAAAAAAATAGGGTTCTTTTTACTAAAAGGACACAATACCAAAATAATCAGAACTGAGTTTTCTGAAAATAGATATCCATCATTTCTCAATTGTTGGTGATACACGAGATGAGCAGAAATTATAATATTTATTTCTAATTTTCAAGAAGACTTGATTTCAATGTCTGCCAAAATCCTTAATCAAAAAGATTACTTGGTCATAAATAAATGGCTATTAGGATGGGACAGGATTAATGAAAGAGACAGGATCAATAAAAGAGAATCAAATCAAATAGAATTTGAGAGCCCCGAGCTCATGAATACCTTTCTGTCTATACCAGTGAAGATGAGAGAGAGAGAGACAGAGAGAGAGAGAGAGAGAGAGAGAGAGAGAGAGAGAGAGGGAGAGAGAGAGATTTTGAGGAACTGGCTCATATGAATGTAAGACTAGAAACTTAGGCAGAATTTCTATATTACAACTGTTGAGGCAGGATTCCGTCTCCAAGAAACCTCAGGTTTTTGCTCATCAACTGATTGGACAAGGCCCACCCACATTCCTGAGGGTAATCAATAAGGCAAATCCTATTGTATTCCAAATAACTGGGTGAAGCTGTGGAAGTCCTGTGAAGACGCATCACAGGGCCAGAACATTACCTAGTTAAATTTCAGGGCAGAAGTTTGGCAAAGCCCTTCTTAAGGAGGCAGAAAAGTAAAGGCAACTCCAAGCTTAGGGGAGTTTCTTTCATGTGAATGAGCTGAATTGAACAATAAAGGGTTCCTAATGATGCTGTCCACTTCCAACTCCTATCTAAGATGCATTTTTGTTTGGGATGATACTCAGAGTATTTCTCAATCAATACAACACCAGCCAATCAAATTGAACAAGTCCCGGTTGGGCAGGTGTTAAACTTCCAGAAGGTCCTGGCGGGGCCCACAAGCCATGAAGCACAGGAAAAGCCCAATGCCTAGGGCCCACATTACTTTCGGAGTCTGACAATACTAGTAATGTTTTAATTTCTTTTAGAATTTTTAAAAATAAATATAGCAACAATGTAACTATACTTATACCACTAAATTGTACACTGAAAAAGGGTTAAAATAGTACATTTTATATTATGTGTATTTTACCACACTGAAAAAGTGCAGAAAAGTGCTTTTGAAAAGCTAACTATATTAAATGTTGGAAACTCCTAGCTAACCAGGAAATGATGGTGATAATATCCAAAAAACATCTCGAGGCAGAAACCTTTGGTACCTAATATGCAGAAAATTTTGCTTAAAATAGAGTATAGAGGACAAAAAGTACTTCCCAAGAAAAAAATGAGTATAATATGCTTTAGTTTTGTGTAATAACACTTATTCATTTATTGGCAATAATTTCAAGAATATTAACAACAGGGTTGGCTAACTTCTAAATATGGGTGCTGGAAATCAAACTACCAGACAGCAGGAAGGAAGGGTGGGGCCAAAGACTTGTCCCCTGTCCTAAAGGCTCACATAACCTACAACACAGCCAGCCATGGACCAGTCCTCCAGCCTACCTTCTCTGAATCTTTTCCTCTCTTGGTTCTTTGGGAAAAGGAAGGGGAAGATTTTAAAAGACAATATCTTTCACTGAAATTGGGTGAGACATAAAAAGTACCCAGTGCAAGAAGAAGAGTTCTGAAGATGTAGCTTGCAATTCTCATTCATTTCTCTCCTTGGAAATAATTCCTTAACTTTCACATATTCTGTATATCCTTACTTATGTCTAGAGTTCTGTATGATAAGTTGCATTTTCTTTAAGTTTCCCACAATGCTGTCCCACTTTATGCAAATATACGTTTAAGCAAATGTAAGAGCCCATCATATAAAAACTGATAAAAGTTTCAATTCATGCACAAAATTTGAAGTAGTATGAATCCGGATATTTTAAGATCCTATAATTGCAAAAGTGGTAGCCTGAGTGAATGGTGAACTATTTATGCTAAGGTCATATTGTAAAATACCTAGCGTGAAAAAAAAATATTAGTATTTTATGAAGTATACTAGAGGTCCAGTGCACGGATTCATGCACTGGTGGGGTCCCTCAGCTTGGCCTGTGCCCTCTCACAGTCCGGGACTCCTCAGAGGATGTTGGAGAGGCCAGGTCGAGGGATCCCACTGGTGCATGAATCCATGCACCAGGCCTCTAGTATGCATATAAGGTCTTTGCTTAATCTCTTCCCACCCTCCCCCTCCCCTCTTCCCTCTGAGATTCATCAGTCTGTACCATGTTTCCATGCCTGTGGTTTCCGCTCCTGTGTTAAGCATCTGACTCCTGGTGGTCAGTGCGTGTCATACCTACCGGCCGGTCGGTAGGCCAGTCACTTGGGCTTTTATATATATAGATACTTGTTTATATGCAAGATAACCTCAGTTACTATTCTGCTGTTATTTAGCCATCTACTTATAATTTAAAATATTTTTATATTCTATAAGAATGTAATGCAACCATTCATTAAATAGGGGTGCTAAAAAGCAGTGCTAAAAACATGTCTCAAAATCAATTACTTTGGCTTGGAAGTGAATGAACAAAACTCTAACTAAAGCCAAACAACTGCCATGGCATGTTGTGCTATTAATGTGGAAATAAGCAATGGAGAAATATTAGAAATAATGTTGAAAAAATTAAAACCATAAGTATGTAACACAATGGCTAAGGACTTATGCACTCAGAGAATACACCCTTAAATTTCTGCCTATGGAAAATTCGTCCTTCAGGCTTTGTGAGTTTGTAATTATGTCTTCAACTTCATTTTATTTAGAGATGGAACCAAATTCCATGTATATAAGGAAACAGGCCTGAATTGCATTTTTAAGTAACATATTTGTTTCCTTGTGTGTTTTCTGATTATAAAAATCAGGATAAAAAGTGTAGAGATGAAGAAAATGACCAACTTTAGTAGCATTTTGACAGTTTTTTCATTTTTTTCTTCTATGTTTTACATAGTTTAGATAAAATATATGTTCAATTTTGCATACTAATGTTTTTCTTAACCTTAAATCAGCGGTTCTCAACCTGTGGGTCGCGACCCCTTTGGGGATCGAACGACCCTTGCACAGGGGTCGCCTAAGACCATCAGAAAACACATATATAATTACATATTGTTTTTGTGATTAATCACTATGCTTTAATTATGTTTAATTTGTAACAAGGAAAATATATCCTGCATATCAAATATTTACATTACGATTCATTAACAGTAGCAACATTACAGTTATGAAATAGCAACAAAAATAATTTTATGGTTGGGGGTCACCACAACATGAGGAACTGTATTAAAGGGTCGCGGCATTAGGAAGGTTGAGAACCACTGCCTTAAATGAAGATTTATCAAGACACTAAGAGCTATCTTTCACGTTATAAAGGATACAATAACCTCATCATATAATTATAGCATATTCAATTAGTACTATTTCTAATACTAAAACATTAAGCATTTTCCACGTTTAGCCATTGTAAATAATCCAGTGACTAGTATCTCTGCATTTTAAATTATTTTCCTTTGGGGAAATTTCTTAGAAGGGAAATTATTAGATCAAATAGTATCTTGATACATACTGCCAAATTCCTTTCCCGAAAGATTAAAATAATTTACAATTTGCCTGGCAACAGATAAAATAACCCATCTTGTCCTGGCAGGGTGGCTCAGTTGGTCAGAGCATCATTCCACATACCAAAAAAGTAGTGGGTTCGATTCCCAGTCAGGGCACATATCTAGGTTGCGAGTCTGATCCCTGGTTGGGGGAGTTGATCAGTTCCTCCTCCTCCCTCTCTCTCTAAAATACATTAAAATATATATCCTCAGGTGAGGATTTAAAAAAAAAAATCTCACCCCATCTTCACTCCACTGCGTATTAAATGTATAAATTTAATTTTTAATTAATTTAGTTTTCCAGTCCTCTAAAATGGTAGTTATTCCCTTTTATTTGAGAGTTCTGTTTACCTCTGATTGAATATTTTTAAAAATTAATGGCTGGAATCTTTCATGGGTTGCAGTCGGATGGCAGCTGGAGTGGGAGTCCAGGCTCAGGTCGGCTGAATGTCGGAGATGGCTTCTTCATTCCTAAGCCAAGCTCAGTAGTGTTTCTCCTCATGGCCTCGCCCTCTAGCCCAGGAGCCTGGATTTCTCATGAGGTAGCTCAGGGCTCCAAGAGACTTGGAAGCAGTCTTTTTATAAGCTAGGCCTACATCTGGCACAGGGTCACTTTTGCCATGTTCTATTGATCAAATCAAAAGCCCGATAGTCCAGATTCAAAAGGCAAAGAGACATTCACATCTTGCTGGGAAAGTGGCCAGCTCCAACAGAAGGCCAGCCATCTTAGAGACAATCTACCACATCCTTATTGATCTTTACTAATCTAAGCTTTTCCTGATGAAAGTATTTTAAATTTGTGTTGCTATAGTAATTTGTATGCTTTTTCTTTTATAGTTTACTAACCAGTTAGTGCTGATGTGAAGGAAAGATACTGTTTTTCATATGCTAATTTGTATTTACTCACTTACTAAATGGTCTTATTTAATTCTCAGTTTAATATCTTGGTTTTCCTAAGAAGGTAATCATACTATCTTAAAATAAAGATAAAAATTTTCTTCTCTTTTTCAATAATCAAATACCTTATCTATTACACTGGTTAATAGACAAGCCTAATAAGATGCAGCCTTGTTCTGTTTCTGTTGTATAATTTTTTAAGTACAAATATATTAAAGTAATAAACTGGACATATATTATCAACATACACATTTCCCAGAGCTAAATTAAGCCACTTACTTTTATGTGTCAATGCAATACAAATGAATAGAAAGGCAGGTTCTTATTCCAGATAAATTAAATTCAGGGACAGAGATAATAAAACAAGATGAAGAAGAAAGCAACTAATATGTTTTGGACACTACACTATTTTCTCCCTGAAATCTATAAACATCTAAAAATAAATCATAACAATAAAACATTCTATTGACTCCCTCAAATAGAAAATATCTCTAAATAAATATAAAACATCATAAATCTCAGCAATTGTCCTCTCTTCCCAAGCTTGACTATTTACACTAGATGTGCAGAACCATTTTATGTACATAAACAAGTATTAGAATGTGGCTTCACAGCCCTCTTATACTCACAAGTAGCTGATAATTATATGGTGGAGTGTAGTTTTCAGCATATGTCGTCAATGCACACCTAAGAGGGAAAGTCAGTATCTGAGAAAAGAATGACTTAAAAAACAAACATATTTAAATGTTTTAGTGGTGTATACTTTACATGAAATAAAACCATTTCAAGAAGGATTGGCTCCCATAAAAATTTTAAAACCCACAACTGTCTCAGCCTTGTTTTCAGTGTTACCTATCACCAGCAGGAGGCCCTTCCTCCATTGCTTCCAACTCAGCACCACCCACTACTCTCCTGTGCTAATGATATGCTACCAGTCCCAAGGATTTTAAATTATTACCTGAGCTTGGGTGCATTCTGGACTTTTGGGACTCACTTTACCACCCATTTTCTGCCCCTCAACTCTTTTTGATCCTATGCCCTATGTTCTCGGCTGGATGACAACTGAAAAGATAATAGCAGACAACCACGAGGACTGAGATAACATAGCTTCTCCAACCTCCCCCATTAAACACACAGAAATGCAGATGAAATACACCCTCCCTCCCCAAAGTGTAGAAGCACAGCCAGGCTCAAAAGGGAAAACTTGAAATGTTGGAAATGAAGAACATACTCATTAGAATAGGAAGCCATAAGCTGATGTCCCAAGGACAGGACTGCAGTTTGAACTGCATGTCAAAGAGCAGAAGACGTGGTCTTGGGGATTTCACAGAAGGCAAATTTCTAAACTCTTACAGCCAGGAATCTCCATATAATAGAGACCAAAAAACTACAGTAACCAGTCCAGGGAAACTTGCCAGAAAGCTTCTCTCTGTTTGAAACTGAGGGTGGGGTTTGGGAGGAAATTATTTTCCAATGAGAAATTAAAGTCCTAATTCTCTGTTCTGATAATATTATGAAATGAGATGGTCAAAGAAACTCCACTGGTAATTGCACATCTAAAAATATTGGGTACAGGGAAACTGAAACATTTCAATGCATGGCCAAGCTGGTGGGAAAGTAATATAATCCAACAAATAAAGAATTCCAGCCCTAGCCAGGTTGGCTCAGTGGATAGAGCATCAGTCCACAAACTGAAGTGTCCCAGGTTCTACCTGGTGATAATCACCAATTCCTGACAAGAAGTGGTTTCCAGAGTAGTAGCTTGTTAAAGAAATGCAAATACTGTCATGTGCCGCATAATGGTGTTTCAGTCAATGATGGACCAAATATACGACAGGGGTTCCATAAGATTAAAATGGAATTAAAAAACTCCTATTGCCTTGTGGTGTTGTAGTCATCATAACATTGTAGTGCAACACCTTACTCACGTGCGTGTGGTGATGCTGGTGTGAACAAACCCATTGAACTGCTGGTGTATAGGAATATAGCACATAATATTTGAGAATGATAATAAATAACCACGTTACTGGTTTGTGTATTTATATGCTATACTTTTTATTGCTAGTTTAAAGTATATTCTTTCTGCTAGAATAAAAAGTTTTCTGTAAAGCAATATGCTGTGTTAACTCGGTCAGCAGACTCATACACCTCATGACTGCATCATTTTCTTTTGTGCTTGATTTAACCTCATGTTATTTTGTACAGGAACAGGCCTGCATTCTATATTTGTAGCTTAGGAGCAATAGGCTATATCGTACAGCAGTGGGCTACACCATCCAGATTTAAGTAAATACACTCCACCATCTTTGCACAACAATGAAATCGCCTAATGATGCATTTTTTAGAGTGTGTCTTTGTTGTTAAGCAGTGTGGACTGTACTTCAGTCCCACTCGAGATCTACGGAATTAGAAATTCTGAGGGTGGGCCCAGCAATCTGTGTTTTCACAGGCCCTCTAGGTGATTTTGATGCACACTAAAGTTTGAGTACTGGAAACTAAAAGAACAAAAATTAGAAGTGTAACTTTCAAACCAGCAAATAGGACTTTTTTTTCCCCCCAAAAGAGGCCAATCTAATACAAAGCAGGAACTGTGAATACCAGAAAGGAAAAATCAATTTCTGCTTGCCAGACAAATTAAAATCATAAAATTAAATATCTTTGCAATCACAATTAAAGTAAATGGGTAAAGCCCATCAAGGGAAGTATTTTCTCAGACTTAAATTGAACTACAAATTGTGTTATGCAGTCTGATTCTATGCTTTCATACCCAGAATTATTTTCAAATAAAGTCTGAAAGCAAAAGAATATAAAAGATATATCATACAAATATTAACCAAAAACTATTAATTATAAAGATTTGCTAATCATTACCTACTGATTAAAGGAGTAAGTCACCAAGAATATATGACAGACTCAACAACACATAAAATATGTAAAGCAAAAAATGACAGAATCACAAAGATAAAATGATAATTCCACAGGCATAGAGGAGGACTGTAAAACATTCCTAGATCCTTCAGTTCTTTAAATCCAAATTTCTACATACATCCTCCAAAACTATACATATCAACAGCAATGCAAATAAAATCACACAATTTTCCATGCATGCAGCATAACAGAGGCCAGAAAAGTCTACAAACTTCAGTTTAATGTAGTGAGGAGAACAATCCAGAATTGGTAGAGTTAGATCTGAGCCCAATCTGGAGCGAAATCAGGCAGGGATTACATGGAAGAGAGGAGAGAGTGGCAACTCCCCAGTCGGGATGGAACACAGAGAACATGGATCCAGAAACACAGCATCCTTCTCTGACGGTAAAAAACTGAGACCAAGTCTGAGACTAGAGGATTTGAACATTGGCTTTTAAGAAAGAGGCTTGGAAAGTATGCAAGCCCACAATGGCAGCCTTGGTGTGCAATGATTCCAAGGAAGCGGGGTGGGGACAACTGGCAAAATAAGAAAAATAAGAAATCAAGCCCAGAAATTAAGGGTCCTAAAATCACCGCTCCTCCAAAAAAAAGAATAATAATAATAAAAAAAAGTCATTAATGAAATAAAGTTCACTTCACTGTTCTAACAGAAGAGGGCACTCTTGAACTAAAATATTGAGGAAATGGTCCAAACTTCTTATTCCCCACCCTCCACAAAATTTACCTGATTGCTGCTAGGCCAAAAAAATTAAAAATACTTAAAATGTAAAAAAATAAAATAAAATAAAAAGGCAACATTACTATGAGAAGAAAACAGTAAATAAGAATAAAAACTAAGCTGATGAAACTCCTCCCCAGAAACAATCCTGGTCAGAGAAATCCTCTATCAGCTTTTCTATTCAGCAATGCACTACCAGCCATGGGCAAACTACGGCCCGCGGGCCGGATCCGGCCTGTTTGAAATGAATAAAACGATTGGAAAAAAAAGACCGTACCCTTTTATGTAATGATGTTTACTTTGAATTTATATTAGTTCACACAAACACTCCATCCATGCTTTTGTTCCGGCCCTCCGGTCCAGTTTAAGAACCCATTGTGGCCCTCGAGTCAAAAAGTTTGCCCACCTCTGCTAGACATTCTAGCAAAGGCAGTAAAACAAGAAAAAGAATCATTAGTATAACAATTGGAATGGAAGAAACAAAATTTTCATTGTCCACAGATAATAAAACTGTCTACATCTAAAAATCTAAGAGAATCTTTGAATCATAACATCAGGCAAGTTTCAGGACGGTTGTTGGATATAAGATCAATACACAAAAATAGTATACTCATATTTATAATTGCAATAAAATTTCTAAAATTCCTATAGCAATATATGTAACAAGATTTATAAGATATTTATGAAAAAATACAAAATTTATTGAAGGACATAAAATAACTCCCTTGTTTATGACTCAATATCTATACTAATAAAAGGGTAATATGCTAATTAGTCCAGACATCCTTCCAGACAAAGCCACGGTGGTGAGGGCCAAGGCAGAGGCGGTTAGGGGCAACCAGGCCAGCAGGGAAGCAGTTAGGGGGTGATCAGGCCGGCAGGCAGAGGTGGTTAGGGGCAATCAGGCAGGCAGGCAGGCGAGTGGTTAAGAGTCAGCCATCCCGGATTGCAGTCGGACATCCCCTGAGGGATGTCCCAGATTAGAGAGGGTGCAGGCCGGGCTGAGGGGCTCCCCCACCCCCATGCACGAATTTCATGCACTGGGCCTCTAGTATGTTACATATGTGTTTATATATGTATATATACACATATATGTAATTTCTAAAATGTTTACAGTCTGACATTATATATGTTTTGATTAAATTATAATTTAAAACTTCTATTGATCAAAAGACAACTTGAATAGTTAGAAGAGAAGCCATAGTGTAAAAAAATCATAAAATTAATCAAAACAAGATTAATACCCAGAATAACCATTATTAATGAAATCATGAAAGACAAAATCCCATAGAAAAATGGACAAAGCCTATAAACAGTCAATTCACAGTAAAAGAAACCAGAAGGCTAGTAAATATTTTAAGATAAATTCAGTGATTAGTGAAATGCAAAGTAAAACAACAATGAGGTACCATTTCATACCCATAAGATTGGTAAAAATTAAGAATATTTTTAAGGATATGAAATAATGTGTATATTTATAGACTACTGGTGGCAGTGCCTTGTTAAATTAAAGGTGCATATATTTTAATACCCAGAAATTCTATTTCTGAGTATAGAGAAATCCTTGCATATATACTCAAGGAGACATGTATAAGGAGAGTCAATGCAACCTCATGTGTAATGGTGAAAATCTGGAGTTAATGTCCAACAATAGAATGAATATATTGATGGCTATGTAAGTCATTATAAATTATTTCTCTAAAAGATATAAAGTAAATTTTGTAAAGATGTTAACTTATATTTATAATCAGGTAATGAGTAGATAAATGGGAGTTTGAATAGTATTTATATATAAATATTTAATAATCTTAACATGGAAATATAAAGAAAATATTCCATAATCTTAAGATGTTTAAGTATTAATAGATGACAATGAACTTATTTGCCTATCTTTTCTTTTCCAAAGTTATGACTCCAATGATATGATTATCAGTCAAATATCACAGTTTGCTTTGGGCAGGCCAACTTGCAAGGCAGCATGGGCAGCTCTCTACTCACTTAAAGTAGGCAGAAACCCATTCCATCCATGCTCAGGCCCTTCTCCCTATCTTATCATCTCCCAGCACAGAGCCTGATACAAGGTAGACATTGAAAAACATTGAATGAATAAAGCAATAAAATTAGATATAAAGAGATATAGATTTACAATGAGAACAAAGTAAATAGTGGAAATTAAAATATTCCGTTATTTATTTTTTCATCCTCATCCAAGGATATGTTTTATTGATTTTAGAGAAAGAGGAATAGGGGGGGAGAGAGAAAGAGAGCAACATGGATGTGAGAGAGAAACATTGATTGGTTGCCTTTCATACATGCCCCACCTGGGGATTGAGCCCCAAGCCTAAGTATGTGTCCTGACTGGCCTGACTGGGAATTGAACCCACAACCTTTTGGTACAGGACGATGCTCCAACAATTTAAATACTGAATGACTTTCAGTCAGTTACTTATAAACTCTTTATGATTAGCACCCTCCCCCCCTTTCAAATATGCAGAACAGAGCAACAATCTTTAAGTGATATGTTTCATCAAATTTGAAATAAGATGGTCTTTTGAGAATAAAAATATTTTAAAAATCAACATAAATTTTCCTATTAGATATCAACTTAAAGCTATAGCTGAATAGAGAATATAAGAAAAGAACAAGTCCATTAGAAGAGAAATGGCCTTCAGAGAAACTCAGGAAAGCACAAGGTCAGAAAAGTGAGGGAGGCATCTTCCTGGGGAAGAGATGTCCTGGCTCATAAACAGACTGCTCTGGTTCTGGGAGCAGAGATGGATTACATCAACATCAGTGTTCCAAACCAGCAAATGGCAGCCAACAATGACTTTCTTTTTTATTTATTTTTTATTATGTGCATTTTTTTAAAATTTTTTATTACAAAGGGTATTACATATGTGTCCATTTTTTCCCCCACCCTAGACAGTCCCCTAGCCCTCCCCTATCCCCCAGTGTCTTATGTCCATTG
>NW_006291965.1:2273172-2280218 GCF_000327345.1 Myotis davidii
GTATGTTCTTCCATCTGTTTATGTCTTCCTCTATATCTTTTTTCAACGTCCTGTAGTTTTCTGAGTAGAGGTCTTTTACCTCTTTAGTTAAGTTCATTCCTCGGTAGCTTAATTTTTTTGGTGCGATGGTAAATGGGATTGTTTTATAATCTCTCTTTCTGAAAGTTCACTACTGGTGTATAGAAACAGCAATGACTTTCATTCATGGTCTGGAGCCACCAGGAGCAAGCCCATGCCTCATGGTGCTGCTTACAACTCCATCCCTACCTATAGCGCTTAGGTCCAAACATCAGCCTCCAGCCCACAGGCAGCCAGGCTCCCAAGTGGGATTTCTTCAGAGATACCAATGGAAAAGGGCAGTCACTCTCCCGGGATGAGAACCATGGGATGTAACATCCTTACCTGCAGAAGGAGTGAATGAAGACAACAGGGAGAGAGCCCTGGAGGATTTCTAGTCCTGATTCCGGCAGTCTTTGAAAACCAACTCTCCCATGGAATTTCCCAGAGTGGTATTCGGTAATTTTTAAACAAACTCTTCTTTTGGCCCAAGATAATTTTAATTGTATGTCTGTTACCTACAACTGAAAGTATCCTGGTTATTATAACCAGGCAATCAGAGTCTGGGATCATTGATTATCGTAATCATATAATTAACTCCCCTTGCCCTGATGCCAAACACTTGAACAACATTCTGATTATAGTTTAGCTTCTTATATGTTTTTATTTAAACCACAGGAGAATGCTTTTATTAGGCTGACATGACTGGTATGCTTGAACATTTTCTTTCTCGTTATAAATTAACTATTAGAATTCTGGATTTCTTTGTGAGTTTCAGGAGCACATCAATCTTCATGAGTCAGTCAAATTCTGAAGCATGGATAAAAGGGATAGTCAGAAACATCGATGAGTGAAACATCGATCTGCTGCTTCCTGCACACCCCCTACTGGGGATGTGCCTGCAACCAAGGTACATGCCCTTGACCAGAATCAAACCTGGGACCCTGCAGTCCACAGGCCGATGCTCTATCCACTGAGAAAAACTGGTTAGGGCCTGTCTCATTCTTAACAGCATTCATCATTTAAAAATAAAATATATTGTGCTGAAATGAATATCCCTGCTATTTCCTCTTCCTTCTACCTACTGAATGAAGCCACATACACCAAATCTGATCAGTGTGCCACAGCTGCTGAATGCCACCCCTATGTTTTAGAAATCAACTTCTAAGGAACTGGTGTCCAGGAGATAGAGAAGGAAGATATAATGGAGGACAAACTGAATCTGCTTTTACTCCTGATCCAAGCCAAGCCCTTGCTAAGTACCTTCGCAGTTTGGAAGCAGTTCTCCACCCCCATCAAGAACACAGAACTGTGAACCCAAAGATTTACCACTAAGCAGTCATGCGGCCTTGAGCAAGTCACTTAAACCCTCTGCATCTTAATTCCCTATTAGTATCTGCTCCATACATATTTATAGAACAAATGGATGGATTAATTAATTAATGAGGAATTTGGATTCCTTAATTCTCTCTGCTGTGATTTCCTCCTCTATACAATTAAGAAAATACCTACCAAACGGTGGAAAGGAATTATGGAAAATGCATGTGGAAGTATTTTGAAGGATATGGAGCATTATATACATTTAAGCATGAAGGGCAATGTCCTAGAGTGGTTAAGGACACAGACACTGCAGTCAGAGAGACAAGACAGGAGTTTGAAACCCAGCTCTGGTGCTTTTAGAAAGTGACTTTACCTCTCTGAGTCCTTTTCAATGGAGGTACAGTGGGGCCTTGACTTACGAGTTTAATTTGTTCCGTGATGGAGCTCGTAACTCAAATTACTCGTATGTCAAATCAAAAAGTGAACGAATGAGATACGTGATGCTGGGCTGATGTTGTGGCGTTCACTGCGCCAACTAGCGGTGGGGTATCTGAAGCTGGCTCGTAACCCACATTTTAGCTCGCAACTCAAAGCAAAAAAATTGGCCGAGAGACGGCTTGTATCTCGAAAAACTCTATAGTCGGGACATTCGTAAGTCAAGGCCCCACTGTAGTTGCAGCATCCATTCTCAAAGAATGAGAACTAAATTAAATAAGGCACATAAAGGCCTTAACTCAGATATATAGTATGTGGTCATCAACACTAGAAGAAAAAACATTACTGTAAGGATACTAATCAAATAGTGGAAGGACATGGTTCTCTTTGCATTTTAATTGGGTTATTCAAGCTGCATAGTGGAGAATGGATTGCAGGGGAGGCAGAGGAACTAGTTAGAATACTTAAATTAACAATTGGTCTGAGTCAGAGACCTCTCTCCTGTCCCAGTCTCAAATATCAACCCATTTTTTGACATGGGTCCCATCTTAACTGCCTCAACAAATAGCCACAGTGACCCCCAGTTACCTGAGCCAGAAGCTTGGGAATCAACCTCGAGTCTTCTTTACCCTCATAATTAATCAGTCATCAAGTAAATGTCTATCCCTTTCAATATGTCTAAAATCTGAACCCTTCTCTCCCTCCACACCACCACCAAAGTAATTATGAATAATGGTATTTTATGACAACCACATAAATTTTCACATAAAGAGAAATGCCAGCAATATTGGCTTATCATTAACACACATGGGATAAAAGGAATGTGGAAATTAAATATAAATTCCACAGCCATGACATTTTGAAAATATTTATCACGCACTTGTTTTGTTAGCTCATTAGTCCCAAAAGTTTGAACTGCTTGCATCCCTGATAGATTAGCAATGATGAATTGGTCATTATAAATATTATAAACTAGAGGCCTGGTGCACAAAATTTGTGCACGGGGGAGGGTGCGGGGGGAGTTCCTCAGCCCGGCCTGTGTCCTCTCACAGTCTGGGAGCCCTCAGGGGATGTCCAACTGACAGCTTAGGCCTGCTCCCCATGGGGACCGGAGCGAGCCTAAGCCAATAGTTGGATATCCTTAGTGCTGTCGCGGAGGTGGGAGAGACTCCCTTCACCACTGCTGTGCTCACCAGTCATGAGCCTGGCTCAGGGCTTCTGGATGAGCAGCGCTCCCATGGGGAGCACACTGATCACCAGGGGGCAGCTCCTGCATTGAGTGTCTGCTAGTGGTCAGTGCACGTCATAGCGACTGGTCATTCCGCCATTCAGTCAATTTGCATATTAGCCTTTTATTATATATGCTAGCCTATTTATAGGTCAAATAATGGTAGAAGTAGCCATATGATCATGGTAGTTAGAGGCATGAAGGTTGTTTCAATTATTTCTGTGCTGTAAAAGTTAGTAGCTTAAAATAACAATCATTTTATTATCTTTGATTATTCTGTGGGATGACTGGGTTCAGCTGGGTGGTTTTTCTGCTTCATGGGACATCATAGCTACAGGCATGCAGGTATTTGACTAGACTGGAATATAGCTCAAGCCCATGGTTGGCAACCAGTTTTTCCTATTGTCTGGGAGCTCAGTTGGAGCTGGCAAATACAGTGCCTTGGTTCTCCTCCAAATGCCCTCTTCATGTGTCTTTGGCTTCTTACAGCATGTCAACTACAGTCCAAGAATCAGAAAGTAGCATCTGCCAGTCTCCTTAAGTGTGTCTACATTCAGATGTCCCAGAACATCACCTCTGCCACATTTTATTGATCAAAGCCAGTCACAAGACCAACCCAGATTCAGAAGGCAGGCAGATAACCTTTGCCCCTTGATAGGAGCTGTGGCATGTTTGTACAGAGTGGGAGGAATTGTTGGAGGCCACCTCAGGAGATTAGCAACCACAATAAGTAAGTCAAATACGCCTATCTTCATATTTTATCTGGAGGGCCTTAGTGAGCACACCTCACCTGAATACACAAAGAAACCTGACCTTCAACTTTGTGGATGCAACTTGAATAGCTAGTCTAAGGAAGTTAGATACAATAAAGGCTTGTAAGAATGTTCTGAATTAGCATATTATGATGCCCTAACTTTAGGTCTAACAGGTACCATATCATGTGCTTTCACAAAAATTTTCTTATCAAATTACTTGAATTACCCTACAAGGACAGCAATGGAATAGGTTTTTGTTACCCACCATTAAAACACTCCTGTGCCAAGACACACAACTCAAGTCAGAATCTAAGTCACAGCCCCAAATATTAACGAATGGATAAGTGTTCCACGTAGTCATTCAGCTTCAATGTACACCAGCTAAGGAAGGAGTAATGCAAAGATCAATAGCAGGTAGGCTGACTCCGAAGTCATTTCAGCACATTTGGCCAACTAGAAAAGCAATCAGTTACTCAGCACTAGCTAAGACACCTATTCCTGGGAGCCCCGGTTGGTGATATGACCTCAGGCAAGATTCCTCAGGGAAAGTGTCAAGCCAAAACCAAGGTATAAAGTTAGAAACCATTAACCCAATTTGTTTGAAAAAATGGAAAAATTGATTCCAAAAATTTCAAAAGAGATAAAGAACCTTCTCCCAGTACTTCCTTTATGAGCTTGGCACTCAAGGCCTGGCCTGCCTAAATGTAGCAATTATCATCTCCATGTTTACAGAGGAAAGTGATGTTCAAAGTTCTCCTGGTTGGTCTATCATTCAGAGAGCAGCATAGAAAAAATGGCTAAGACCTTGAAATTTGACATTAGATGCTCAGTTCAAATCCTGGCTTGTTATCACTTACTAGCTCTGTGAGTTTGCACATGTTATTTGATTTCTCTGTGCCTTTGATTTTCCCTCCATAGAAAGTAGATAATGATGGAACCAAGTCACAGAGTTTTTGTCAGAGTAAAGGAGTTAGCATATGTAAAACCCTTAGAATAGTGTCTGGCACATAATAAGCACCATGTAGGCATTTGCTAATTTCAGTATTAGTCTTAAAGTTTTAAGTTACAGAAACCCAACTTAAACTTAATTAAGAAAAAAACACACACACAAAAAGGAATATATCAGCACATACAAAAAAAATGTCATCAGAATTCTTTTTCCACACCTCTGCTTAGCTTCATTTATAGGTGGATGCTTCCCACAGCAGCAAGATGCCCTCTGTAATCTGCCACCTGAAGCATGAGAGAGCATCTTGCCCTAAACTCCACTTATTATCCTAGAGTGTTTTCTGATTGGCCCAGGCTGGGTCATGTGGCCAACACTTCGGGTTGTTGGGGAGAAAAACCAGCCCATCCATTATATGACCTGACTGATTAGGGGAGAGGATGCTGTCCAAAAAGAGAAAGCTGTACACACAAAAACAAAAGGTCCTACAATGAGTAAGATGGGGAATCAAGAATTGAATTCCAGTCTGTCTCACTCCCGTTCTACTGTCTTTTCACCACACCACTCTCCTCTTCACATTTCCTTTGTTGTTACGCTCATCACTGTCATGACAGGGCAATTTTTTAAACTTTTCTTTTCTTCTGGAAAAATGTTCAACACCTGGGTGGTGTTTTACCAAGAGATTACCCACCACGCAAATGACTGAACAGAAAAAAACTAAATGCCTTGCGTTGTACTTTGAGAAAAGAAGAAGAAAAAAAACCCTCTTATTATTCACAGGCAGTCCTGTTCCTCTGAAGAGAGTGCCAAAGGTTTTACAGATGCTAAATGCACCCGTGAGAGAAATAAATTGAAGGTTTAAAACTGTGGCCTAAGCTTGCTACTACTAGTGTGAAGTAATCACTCCACACACATATGGATAAGTGCTCTATGACAACAATGAAAACTTAACTGCCTGAACTACTTTTTGACCTCATTTAACTTGTCCACTTATGTGACTTCAGATGCCTTTCTCCTTAGAATTATAAAAGTTTAGAGCAGGAAAGGATTTTACAGATCATTTGGTACAATCCCCTCATTTTCCAGATGGAAACCACGGAAGCCAGAGAGTGTTATTAGCCAGCACAAGGTCACACAGCAAGTTGAGTGCAGGTCCAGAAGTAGAAGTCGCATCTCCTATTTTCCCATAGCATGCCCTTTCTGGAAAACCACACCGTGTCCAAAAAGCTACACAGTGATCCAAAACACTGTGAATCTCTTTCTTCTCCAGGCATGCGGATCGCAATAAGTGTTTGGATGAATTCTGGAAATGACACATTTTAGGATAAATGACACATTTATCCTAAAATGTCACTACCATCAGGAGGCAATGAAATTGGGTAAAAATAACAAGACGCATTGGTTTGGGCTGACCTTATAAGAGGTCTACCTTTTATATCTTTCCATCCTCCAGTAGGTGGTCAGTACTCCTAGGCTGCCCTCAAACTGACCCAGGCTCCCGTGGACCTGCTTCTCACTCAGAAAATACTCTACGCCACAACTGGATTTTCCCTGTAAAAAAACTAACTTCTCCTGTAAACCATTATCTCAAGGCCACACACAGTTACATATGCATATTTAAAAAAGAGCTTCTGAGAAATAAGAGCTTAAAATTATATTTATACTTGGATCAACTTGATGTGGTTTTTGTTGTCACTGTTTTTGTCCCATTGTTTTGGTTTCTGGTTGTTTGCTAATGGTCACAGCTGCAGTCCAGTTATTATACACAGAAAACCTTACTTAGAAGGAATTGGCTTACTTGTTCTATGGACAGATTGTAAAATGATTTTATATTAGATAATCATGTATTCAGGGGCTTTCTGATAATTAGTGAGTTATTTTTCCATGTCTCATAAAGAGTACTTCCAAATGAAGTGAAAGTTCCTCGAGGATTTTTGAGAGCAAGATAGGAAGGCAAAACTGACTTATAAGTTAGCTTCTTACTTATATTCATGTACCTATCCCCTTTTCCTATGTGTCTTAAAGAAAATGTGCCTCTCATTACTTTTCGACACCTTTCATGTCTCTATACGTGTAGTAAAAGCAAGGTATGTTGGAGATCCCCTAACATGTAACTGTACCAGTTTGAGACTATAAGAGCACTGTTGGCCTGGGCAGCGTGGCTCAGTAGTTGAGCTTCGACCTGTGAATCAGGAGGTCGAGGTTCAATTCCTGGTCTGGGCTCATGCCCGGTTGTGGGTTCAATCCCCTATGTGAGGTTCTTTCTTTCTCTCTCTCTCTCTCTCTCTCTTTCTTTCTCTCTCTC
>NW_006291965.1:2280317-2283255 GCF_000327345.1 Myotis davidii
TTCTTTCTCTCTCTCTCTCTCTCTCTCTCTCTTTCTCTCTCTCTCTCTCTCTCTCTCTCATATATATATATATATATAGAGAGAGAGAGAGCACTGTTGATGTCTAAGAGGCCATTGAGCCTCCTTGCCTGTTATCCCTTGCATCACTGGCCAATGGCAATTCCTTGGAAACTCATTGATGGAAATGCAACCAACTCTCAAGAGAAACAATAGTTCTGGTTCTAGAGGAGCTCAATTAGCCTCAAACTATATAAATCTCATTTTTAAAGTTTAAGTCATTGATACCACTTTTAGTCTCAACTACTCCTATATTATAATTTAATTATAATTATAATTTAATTATAATTTAATTTTTTCCTCTGTCTGTGACTTATGTGAAAGGAATTTATTCACAGAGCCCTTTTCTCTATTTAAGGTCAAAAGTGACAAGTCCGGTGGTGTCCAACATTCTAGTTCTTCTGATTTTCAGTATGCTCCACTGAGATGCTTGCTGCCAGTTTAAGGAGGAAAGTTGTTGTGTCTTCTTCACATTGGTTTTCAATTAAGTAGGTAGGCTCTTGGTTAAGGTGTGAGAAAAGAAACAAACTGTCAAATGCCATCACAGCATAATGGATGTTATATTAAAAATTAATATAAAGGCATCTGACTGATGTCTCCTTAATAACAAAGCTATACCTGTTTTCTGATTTTTTGTTGTTGTTAAGAGGTAACCTGAGGTTTAAATTTACATTATGATTACAGCTTTTCTTTTATAAGTTGAAGCACATTATTTTGGTCTATTGAGCAAACTCATTCTTATTCATTGCCTTTTAAAGTTGACATTTAACTTCCACAGCTGTACAGTTGGCAAGAAGCAAAAGAATATTTAATGTTCAAGAGAGAATATTCTAAAATATCACAGCATTCTATTGTATGGAATTGTATGCCCTATAATTAATGTACATTAACTGAAAGAAAGAATTGTGTATGAAATTAGCAGAGAACGGTTGAAGGTACTCATATATTTTATTTCTTTGTTAATTCTCATTAATCAAATAAAACAAGTAATTCTAGCAATTCAAACCAATAAGAGATGATTTTCAAAGAGACCTTGTCTTCTAATGTATTTACTAGCATAGAATTGAGATCAACTTTTGGTTCTACAGGCCTTGATGCCCTAAACCAAATAAGATAGGAATTAACCACACCCTTTCCCATTATAATTTAATGTTCATCAGAAATCATTTATTCAGCCAAGAAATAATTACTGTGCTTGTATTGTAGGTCAGGCTGTCTGTTAGACACTAGGGATAGAGCTGAGACAGTCTTGCCCTTCAGAGCACTGACTTTAGAGCAAGAAGGACAAACAAGAATGCAATCAATTGCAACCAAGGTGGATAGCATTGTGATAAAAGAAGCACACAGTGCTGTACATACCCACAAGGGACCTAGCATGGGGGCTGAGGGTAGCAGTAGGAAGGGAAGCTCCTCTGGAGGCAGTGACATTTCAGATCAGACTTGATGACTTCAGGGTTAAGAATGAATGTACATATGAAAACATGCTCAAAGTCACTAATCATTTGAAAGATGCAAATCAAAACAACAATGAGGTACCGTCTCACACCTGTCAGAATGGCTATCAACAACAAATGACAAGTTCTGGTGAGGATGCAAAGAAAAAGGAACCTTCATGCACAGCTGGTGGGAATGCAGACTGGTGCAGCCACTGTGGAAGACAGTATCAGCACTCAGTTGTGAATGGCCTTCATTTTTACCGCAGCGTAGTTGCAACAGCATGGATGGAACTGGAGAGCATTATGCTAAGCGAAATAAGCCAGTCAGAGAAAGATAAATATCACATGATCTCACTCATATATGGAATATAATGAACAACATAAACTGATGAACAAAAACAGATCCAGAGAAAGAGAAGCATCGATCAGACCATCAAGCCTCAGAGAGAAGGTAGGGGAGAGTTGGGGTAAGGGGAAGAGATCAACCAAAGGACTTGTATACATGCATATAAGCATAACAAATGGACACAGACACCAGGGCGGATGAGGGCATGAGCAGGAGGTGCGGGGGGTGGGAGTGGGGGAGCAGAGGTTATGAGGGGATAAGGACACATATGTGATACCTTATCAATAAAGAAAAAAAATTGTTAAAAGATAAGAAAAAAGAATGAATGTATACCTTGCATTTTGCTTCCTCAAAAAGATCTACTAAAACCACATTAAAGAGACCTTTAAAAATAATAAATCTACAAGAACAGGGAAAACAAAAAAAGAGACAAAAGAAACAAATTTTGGAAGCTCAAGAGAAAATGGACTAGTGGTTCTGACTTAGCAGAAAGCTGAGTCCTAAAGCAGCAAGGGAGACCGGGGGGAGAGCTGTCTGAGAAGCAGCTAGAACTCCAGGCCCCAACTGCACTCCCACTGCTGGGTTATTGCCAGCAGAAAGCTAGAAAGTTATCCACTGGAAAGGGTAAAGAGAAAGTCCTTGATCAACAACACGGTTCAGTGACCATACACAATGAAGTACGATATTGATGTCCCAGCCAATTGCCCTACTGACTGCAGGAACACAGGCCCCACCCAGCCCTTCACCTTTCAGATGGGTAAGAGCTTCCTCTGGGGAATCTGACCAGGCCCCACAGAAAGACTAAAATACTAACACAAGGGCTTCTGTAAAAAAAAAGAAAAGAAAGAAGAAAAGAAAAGAAAAAGAAGAAAAAGACCCACCTAGATCCCTCCAGTGAAATTCCAAGTCAATAAGCCTTACTCACAGGCCCAAAAAGCCTCATCTCATGAAGAGAAAACTAAGGATTAATTTCCAAACACTTGATGGAAACCCCTAGCATGGAAGATACATAACTACAAACAAATACAAACAGAAACAAGAGAGCATTCTTGGACAAAATAAGAGACTGTATGTGTGGAGGAAAAAAATAAAGAAAAAT
>NW_006291965.1:2284231-2290778 GCF_000327345.1 Myotis davidii
CCTGTGCATGAAATTCATGCACATTAAAAGGGAATTAATTGCCCTAACCGGTTTGGCTCAGTGGATGGAGCATGGGCCTGGGGACTGAAGGGTCCCAGTTTGATTCTGGTCAAGGGCACATGCCTAGGTTGTGGGCTCATCTCTGATGTAGGGCATGCAAGAGGCAGCCATTCAATGATTCTCTGTCATCATTGATATTTCTATCTCTCTCTCCCTTTCCCTTCCTCTCTGAAATCAATAATAATATATTTTAAAACAAGGAAAGAGAGGCTAAATTGGTGTCTTCACTGTGAGTTGGGGAAATATGGGTTGAGTGCCTCTACTGCAGTTTGCTGGCTTATCTACACTTATTTTCCTGCCATTTCTTTCTCCTTAAGATGCACATCCCAGTTCTTCTGTATCTGAGTCTGCTTTCTCTAACTGGAGTTGGGGAAGACAACCCAGGGTCCCACTGGCTATCTGTGACTGGCAATATAGATCTCAATGCTGATATCAGAGCTTTAGGGAGGGAGGTTGTTGACATCAAATTCTTTATTATGTAGAACCTTGGCTGTCTCATTTTCTGCTGTGGACTAAAAATAGCAATCAAAGTCCATGGAAAAACCCCACTTTGAGCATATTACCCAAGTTTGCAAATACAACAGATAAGACTCTTTCAGATCCTGTCTAAGCCTGGCCCAATGAGATCACAGCTCCCACCCTGGACTGGACCAAGACTCCAGTTAGAGACTTCATCTTTTGCCTTCTCTCTTCTCTGCTCCTCCCATCCCTTAGCCTTCTCCTACTCTAGCCCTTTATTTTCTTGTGAGTTTCTCAGAGTTTTGATCCAGTTGTCAAAGTCTGCCTTTGGATTCATTATACCTTCCCATGTCTTTGCTGGAAATTCCAGACTTCAATGTAGAGAAGGGAGCCAGCAGGATGCTTTTAGCCCAAAGCCCATTCTCCCCATGGATCATACTGGAGATACTCCTTGTGGACCTTCCAGCCCACGTAGAGGAGCTACAGGCTGTAAGGGATGCAGGCCAGGCCAGCTGTGCCAGAGCAATCAGAGTTAGAGCCCACAGCGTTAGAATACCTGCCCAGAATTTCTATAGGTGACTGTGAAATGAGGTGAGACTCCCCAACTCTCCTCACCTCAGGCAGACTCAGCAAATTAGCTTAGTTCTAATACCAGACAGTTTTCAAAGGAAGCAAGCACATTTAAATTGCTGGTGTCGATGACACACACTCATATCTTCATAATGCACAATTCAATACTTAGAATTTTGTCATGCTTGGAAGTATCTGTATTTCCACATCATTTATCTCTATATCATTTCAGAAATTATAAAAGTTTGTATTCTTTAAACAGATGAGTGGAAAAGGAATCTCTTTTCTGTAGTAAAAAGTCATGCCACCCCCAAGACAAATTTTATTTATTTTATTGGCAAAGTTGCTAGTCTCTTGCTCTATAGTAAATTCTCATTATTCACAGTAATGTTCTATAAAGTCACTACAAACACTGTATTAGCAAATGCTGAACCATTGCTCCTTGGAGAAATATGGAGTTAGAGTCTTAGGAGTCTCTGGTTATAATATTTTCATCAACTAACCAATATATAACTGGTTTTATGTGTGTTTCTGTTTAAAGATACCTTAATATATATTGTTGATTCATTAACATTGGACTCACAGGCAACAGCATTATAACTCATGCCTGAAGGAAGCTTAATTTAGCACACTTACTTTTTCCACATCACAGCCTCTTGTGCTTAGATATATCAGATAGCACTTTAGCACCATACAGTACTTGGGAGCCATTTCAAACAACAAATTCATCAATTAAAAAACAAAACGAAACACTCACTAAGTAGACCTTGAAAAGGACACTTGCATACAGGACTAGAGCTGAAACAAGAGGCAGAGCCTCACCTTGCTCAACTTAAACTGGGAATGTATGCATAAGGTGGCTCAAAATTTTCACCACACTCTATATGTTCATGAATGACTGCAACAACACCCCAATTATTGATTTGGGGGTTATAAATAATTTTTAGGAAGAGAATTTGCAAATATGGAAACCATAAATAAGATGGGTTGACTATTACTTATTAACATTATGCACATGATGAAAAATAACCTTTTGTTAAAGGAAAGAAGTCTGAAAGCTGCCACATAAAGGGCCTTTTGTTGACTTTGGTTCGCCCCTCACACCTTCACCCCTGCAAACAAACCTCCTGAACCGTTAAGAAACATTTTGTGCAAGCTGCAGCAGTTTAAGGACTACTTACATCTTGCGCCGATCTGGTGGGTGTCTAGTAAAGAGAGCTCCGAAGCCTGTCACAGGCAATCCAGTGTCCCTGGAAACAAGATAACAATTTTAGAAGCATGTCAGACTGGCATTTATGAACTATCAAAGCCATAGAAAACTAACTTGGGGCTAAATTTTCATGATAATTATTTGTAAAGGATACTCATGTTTATAACTTTATGCACTTTGCAAAATAAAATGTCCCAATGTGTAAATGAAAATGTCAGTATTCCGTCATTACTTCGACTGCATTGTCCAATAATTACAATATAAGAGAAAGTCTATATCACACACTTCCATGGAAAGGTACTGTGCCAGGTTGCAGGACTACAGATATGACTAAAAGATAGTTCCTACCCTCAAAAGACTGTCTATCTCAGGGAAACATACCTACATATAAATAATTAGAATGTAAGTCCAACTGGTTTACAAAACACAAACAAAATGCTCAAAGGGCAAGGAGGTAAGAGCAATTAATTCTGTTTAATAACAGTTTAGCTAATTCTTAATGTAACTCAGGCAATATTTTTATGCACATTTCATACTTTATGTCATCTAAACTTTAGAAAAACTCTATGAAGTAGATACTTTTATGATTCCCATTTTATAGTGAACAAACTGAGGGTTACAGACACCAAAGAACTTTCACAAGTAAATTGTGGAGCGCTGGGGTTCAAACCTACTCAGATCCTTGACCAGAAAAAAACATGTAAAAATTACATTTTAGCTGGACCCAGAATGAGTAGTGCTGACTGGCAAACTGAGGAAAGGGAATTCCAAACAGAAGGAATGGCATAGGCAGACAGCATGGAGGCATGAGATGTGCTCCTGTGCTTCAAGTGCTCCTGTAGTGTGTAGCTAGTGCCACTAGACCTCTTTGGTACTTATGTAACTCCTTTCCTGCATTCCCTATTCCGTAAGCAAAGAAAAATATTAAGAATACCTTTCAACAATCCCAGAGCACCATGTTTCCTCATTCAATAAAGCACGGCTTTTTATTTGAGCCAATTCTGTGTTTAAGAAAACTCGTGCCGTTTGTTCATGTGTTTCTGAGATCCAAATCTGGGGGAAAAAATAGAAGCCAAATGTAAGAAAAATGAATTAATCGTAAAAATAATCAGTTACCAAAATATATTTTTGTTGAAGTAGACTGATTTTAATTGTTGATTCAACTGACATTAAAAAATAACTGATATCTCATAGCAGCTATTTCATCATAAACATGTAAAAATGGCAATTTCTTACTTTACATTGTTGGAAAATAAAAATCAAATTAGTTTTTTCTATGAAATGAAAAGTTCTGCATTCAACTAAATATTAATTATATTTGCTTTCTATTTCCTTCTCAAGTTTAATATATTTTATTTCCCTAAGTAAGGAATTATTTATAGCAATCACTTTATAAATTGAATAGGACTTCAGATATAATCCTCATCATCACCATCATCATTGCCATCATCATTATCATCATCATCCATTTTCTATCACAGATGATAATTCAATGAATTAGAAAGCAATTATTACTATGAGAAAAGTCTGCAGACTGTAAGATGTACACAAACCAATTGCAGATGCAACATGGGTAACATCTAGGGGATCTTGGGAACAAAACAGACAGTGAGGACTGAATAGTTTCATACAAAACTCTAGAATATCACAAATGTAGAAGTTCACAGCAGGGAACCAGAACTCACCACCACCACCAGACCCCATTATTGTTCCTGATCCTAAAAACTAGGTTCCCCAACACATTCAATGAAGCCCCAGATCACATTAATCCCATTAGATTTTGTTTATAAAAAAAGAGAAACCACTGGTTAGAAATTTGAAGACTTCAACTGCTATCATAGCTATAGTCATATGCCTTTGGTCCACTGTGGGTTAATATAATAAGGCTTTGCAACAACTAGGAATCACCACAACTCAAAGCAATTTTAACTACAGTCTCTGGTCCTACTTCCCTGGTCTATTCCATGGCTCTACAGATCCTTGGCTTCTCTCACCCTGTTCTCTAAGACCATAGCCTCCTAGCCCAATTTCCAAGTTCTCATTCCTATATCCTCAGCTCAACTACTCCTCTTCTTAGATCCCCAAGTTAACAAGTCAATGGTATAGGACACAGTATAGTTTATGCTTTATAGTTTATGCTTTAACAAAAAAGAAGACATATCTTTGGCGGCAGGGGAGGATGACTAGCCATCATTTTGTTGTAAGGCTTAAATTTGACCCAAAAATTTGCCTTATTTATGCTTTGATCATTCTTGGCAATGATCACGTCAACAAAGCAATCAACATCTTTGAAAATTTTATGAAACAAATATATTGAAATAATGAGAAGTAAAAGAAAGCAGAAGATAGTCACATTAGTGGAGCTTAAGTTTATTGAGTGCTTATTCTGTGCCAGACACCACATTAAGCACTTGGTATGCATTATTATTTCATTAAATGCTCAAAGCCACCATACTAATACCGTGTATCAATCATGGTCACAGAACAAAATGAACAAAAAGTAGAATAAAATGGGGAACTGAGGGGAGTTTAATAAAAGAAGTATTTTTAAAAGTGTGACCAGCATTCAGAAAACCCCCAAACAATGCTGAAGTGCCATGAGGACACAATAGTGGGGAGCCGTAAGGTAGGGGCAATCACTGGAACCCAGAAAGACCTAGTTGTAAAGAAAGGGCCACTTGATAGTTGTGGTTTTCAGAACAGACACATAGTGTCTTAGTCCACCTCAGGCTGCTGTTATAAATACCATAGATTGGGTGGCTTATAAACAACAGAAATTTATTTCTCACAGTTATGGAAGCTTTGAAGTCCAAGATCAAGGCGCTGACAGATCCCGGTGAAGGCCATCTTTTCACCATGTCCTCACATGGCACCAATCCCACTTATGAGGGCTCACAATGACCCACCTCCTAATACCATCCCACTGGGGCTAGGGTTTCAACATTTACTTTTGGGGGACCCAAACATTCTGTCTATAGCACACAGCCACCGACAAACCATGGCTCTGCAGGGAGGAAGCCATAGGAATAAATGAGCAAACTAACTCTATTTCCACCTCTGAACACCTGTCAGTGCCTTCTACAGGCGAATCCCAACAGGAAGCCAGAGGGCAAGGGAGCTCATTGATGCAATCCATAAAGGTCAGCCTCCTTGGCACAGAGCAGGGTTAGAAGGGTAGAGAATGAATCTGGAGGGAGAAAGGAAGAACACTTGGAATAGTTCATCTTAATGGAAAACTAAGGTTGAAAGGGATTAAGTAATGCTCATGTAAACCACTGAAAAAGTAGAAAATTCACAATTCAAAACTCATGCAGTCTGGATCATTCACTCATCCATCCATGTCTATGATGTGCCAGGCATCCTACTAAGTTCTGGAGCTACCGTAGTGAACTCCAGAGGCTATACTGACTATAGCTTAGTGAGTTAGAGTAAACCATGAGGATAATGGTAATAACCATAGCACATGGCCAGACACCACTCAAAATGTCTTCACATTACGTGCTCATGAAAACTCTCCTACTCTCACATTACACCTGAGGAAATAAAGACATGGAAGTTTTAGACTCTTGATCAAAGTTACAACCTAACAAGCAGTGGAGCCAAGAAGCAAAGAGAAGCCATCTGACTTTAGAGCCCACGCCCACCCTCTGTCCTATACCATCAGCAAATGTTATCCTCCAGTATTAGGCTTCCCATCTTCATCAGTAATAGAACCCAAAATTTTAGCTGGGACCTTGGTGTTTCAGACTATATTTTTCTAGTCTCCCTAATGAATAAGTGAAAGTAATTTATACAACCTCCGGGAAAGGTTCCTCTTCTGTTTTTTGTTTTGTTTTGTTTGCCCCTTTTGCTACATGGAAAGCAGACACAATGACAGGTTTCTAGCAGCTGTCTTGGGCCCTACCCAAATGCTGGAAGAGCAGAAAGCTGGAAGAAGTGGGTCTCTGCTAATCTGTCGAAATTCCATACCGGTCCTGGCCTGCTATCCTCCAGACTTTTTACGTGAAAGAATAAAACTGTATGTGAACAGCCACTGTTGACTTGTGGTTTGTGTTGCATGTAGGCAAACCTAATCCTATACCATCTTAATGTGAAAGATCACTTTGGTCTAGAAATGTTCATAACCTGACATAAGGGTGGGTAATTTATAAAAGCACTTCCATATGTGTAAAAGTCTTTTGGGATATATATATATATATATGTATACACACACATACACACACACACACACACACATATATCATATAT
>NW_006291965.1:2292237-2294825 GCF_000327345.1 Myotis davidii
CTGGAGATTGGCAATTTGGTATGTGAAACAGCTAAATTAACACAGCACAAACCCACAGGATAATCACTAACATTTCCATTTAATTTGCATAGTAAAGTCTCACTTGAGTCAAATGGTAATATAAAAAATGTCTAATGTGTGTGCAGGAAGTTCACTTCATAATATCATGCTTATTCTTTATTTTCCTGAGTAACAATTTATTTGTAGTCCTCATTTGTAATCTTCCAAGATAAACTCTTCCCATATGTGCTGCATTTAAGAAAACCCAGTAGACATATAACCGGGGAGGCTGATATGGGAAATACGCAGGTCACTTAGGACTTACACTCCAATTCCACATTCGAGGGTAACCAGCTTCTTCCTGCTGGGGATGACTCACTCCCTGGCAGAATCTCTCTTGCAACAATTGTTTCAGATGATTGACATTTGGGCTTCTTACAGGATCCCCAGAAAGCATACCCCTCTGACCCATACAGAAGGAAGTGCAGGTACTTCCCAAATCAGTTTTCCCCTCTGATGCCACAGGCTACATCGGGAATGAGTCAGATTTCAGTCCACCCAGTCTTCCAACGTCAGGAAACACTGATCAAGTCCCCTGTCTAGTATCCTTGAAGCCTTACTCAAAAGCTTTGAAATGAGTGGGACATACTTACTACCCCTACCCCTTGGGGACAACAGGTGTGAGACTCAGCATGCACATTATCTTCAAATGACTCCTCCAAATTCCAAATACTCTCGGCCTTTTTTCAGTCTTTTTTTTTTTTTTTAATCTTCAAGGTGGATGAGAGGCCAGGGGGCTAAAAATCAGTTGCAGCCCAAATGCTTTGCCTATTCTACATGAGTGATTCAGCACCTCACTTTGTAATGAAGGAGTTGGCATTCATTATCTTAGATCTTCACTCACAAATGAGGAAGTCTTATTTTACCCTGTTAAACAGCACTCCCCTACCAACTGTACCTTTTCTGCACCACTACCAAAAATGTCATTGTCATCAACAAGTAACCAATGAGACTTTGTCTTTATCTTTAAAAAGCATCCAAAAGGCTGTTCTTATTTCTCAGCAGCAGTTTTGCCCTTAGAAATGCTGGCTGTTTTCATATCTAGGTGAATTCAGTAGTGCCGTACACAGACTACTTCTTAAAGGATCCCAGAGGAGGAGAGAGGACCCCACCCCATTACTATTTTGAATAACTGGGACTCATGGGGTACAATCAGAAAAAAATTTCATTGGTTTTTTTTTTCCCCACTGCCTGTTTATGCTAGCCTGTTTGGGATGGTTCATTCTCTGTTCTGAGAAGAAATAAATCTTGGACAAGTGCCATATTTTATTCTGATCACTCTCAGATAACAAAACAGTCTTGTCACAACAGTGGTCTCAGTTAAGTAATTAATATTAGTAAAGTTACCCCATGAGAGCTTTTTAGCTGTCTAGTTGTCTGAGAGAAGGAAGGAGGAGCAGAGAAATGAAGAAACAGAAAAACAGTTAACCCTGCCCTGCCCACATATTTCCCTCTGCAGACCTCTGGCCTGCCGCAGACTCTAAATGACGGCAGGGAAAAGATGTAAATTTAAATGAAATTCATAATTTTGATTATATACTTTAATTATTGAAATGTGGCCAATAGACATAAAAATTGACCATAAAAATGATAGAAACTGCACAGATTTTATCCAGGGATTGAGAAAAAACTAACTCCACAAAGTAGGAAAAATAGATAAACAGTAGGTGTGTGTGTGTGTGTGTGTGTGTGTTTGCACATTTTTAGCTCCATTTGTTCTTGCTTAAGCAAATTAATGTACATGAAAAATTAAATCCAAGTTTCTCTAAAGTTAAATTTGGGCCTGATTTTTGATACAGAAAAAGAGCTATGAAGGGAGTGGTGGGATAAAATGGTGGACACCTACTTTCATTCCTGTCCCAAACCCCTAGGAATGGCAGAGAAGATATTTGCTAGAATAAACCCATAGCTGCGGCAGACAACAAGGAAGGTACACTCAGCAGGCCAAAATTGATACAGAAGTCCTGAAACAGGAAAGCTAGATTTAATTGTGCCAATAAATACTGGAGAAGACAATCCAAAGTACTTCCAGGTTAAAAAGGCTGGAACCAATGGCATCAACTCCAAGCTCAGAGATAATGGAACAGGAAGCATGACAGGACTCAACAATCCACTACCCCCAAACAACTTCCTTTCTCCTGATTTAAGTTGTTCTTTCACAGTGACATTTAAAATTATTCCATTTACAAGAATTTCATCTATATGCCTCTTTCAGGTACTTAGATCTGAATACAAGCATCTCTAAGACTCTGTGGTCAAAATACCATTCTACTGTGTCAAACAAAGAAAAACACACCTGAGCCTATTAAGTAAATGAGAATTGAATTTCTCAGATCCAGTGTAATTATATCTCTTTATATTCTTTTTAGGGTCATTAATTTTTAAATGCCAAATTTGAGGCCCACTTGGCTATTCTTTATTCATAAAATGAATATTAGCATACTTCTGTACTATTCTTTATTTGCTATTTTGAAGTCTAAAATGACTGCAATACTGCTAATAAAGGGTGTCCCAAAATTCACGCAAGA
>NW_006291965.1:2294986-2303947 GCF_000327345.1 Myotis davidii
GTCAACAAAAGAGTGCGTATGTGCCAGGAAAGCCATGAAGGCCATTTAGCTGGTATGCTATTCCATACATAACCCTATACTGTATACTTTATGAATCAATAAAAAATTTACTATTTTTAATTATAAACCTGTGTTTTCTATCAAAATTACTTCTTGCGTGAATTTTGGGACACCCTTTACTAATATTAACCTAATGTGCTCATCAATGTGGTCCTGTTAGTTCCAAAAAAGCCTTGGCATTAATTCATTAACTGTATATGGGTCAGTGGTTGAGCATCGACCCAGGAACCAATAAGTCACTGGTTTGATTCTGAGTCAGGGCACATGCCTGGGTTGTGGGCTCCATCCCCAGTAGAGGACATGCAGGAGACAGCTGATGAATGATTTTCTCTCATCATTGATATTTCCATCTCTCTCTCCCTCAGCCTTCCTTTCTGAAATCAATAAAAATATATCTTAAATAAATCCGTCTGAGTTTACAGGACATGCACCACTTCCTCAGAAGCAGTCTGACTGTGATTGTGACAGGGCCTTTGGTAGTGTTGTGAGGATCCTTGGGTGAGACTTTACAAATGAACAAACAATGATAAAAGTACCCCTGATCAGTTTAGTTTGCATGGGGCTTACTCTATTATAGCCCCATAGCACCTGAACAAAATCCAAATAAAATACCAAAAAAAAAAAAAAAACACGGTAGTTTAAAATGCTATTTTGTATAGTCACGTAGAATAATAAGACAACCAGAGAAACTCCAGTGGCTTGAATTACTGCTCCCCTGTGAATCTGCATCTCCCAGGGTCCCACACAGCCTGAGCCTGAGGGTATTGGAGTAGGAAATCCATTATGAACAACTGAAACCAGAGGGGTATGTTTCCAGATAAGGCTTACAGTACACCTTTTCCCAAACCTGTTCTCTACTCACAGCCCTCTTTTGGTTTCCTGAATTTCAATCCTCTTATACTCTGCATATGTGTGGTGGCCTAAGGACACCATCTTCTTGGAAGGTTTCCCCTCAGTGGCCTAATATTTCAATTGGGTACATGAGTCTGTGGTTTCGTTCTTGACCTTTTGGAGTCTCGGCCATAATATAGACAAAGAGAGTCTCATCTTAAATATCTTTACAAAAAGCCAATGTGCACATTCGGCCCAGTAGTAGCAGTTAAGGGCAAGGAAACCTTCAGTCAGCTAAACAGAAATGCTGGTACACATAAGAAGCAACCACTCAGCAACAATGCTGAAAAAAAATGCTATGAAGGCATTTAGGAGGAAGAGCAGATGGGAATAGGGCTGGCCAGCACATATGTAGACATAATTTGGGAAACAGGGCAGAGGTGCTAGTTAAGATGTAAGAAATCAAAGCCCTAACATATGCAGTAAGGTGTATACAATACTCAAGCCAGAGCAAAAAAGTAACCAGGCTCATTTTCTGCAAGGAGTATGTCCTGTCAGATGTTTAAAAGGACTAAGAGTGGAGCAACATGGCACTTTAAAGGGAATTTGGGAAAGTATTTACGATCTTAGACTTTGGAACCAGTAGGGAAATAAATGGATTTTAATTTTTAATACTTGCCAGCTGTTTGACTTTGAATAAGTGATAAAGCTTCACGTAGCCTCAGTGTCCCCATTTACACAATGTGGGCCATGTGTGGTACCTGCCTGGGGAGTTTTTCCAAAGATGAAATGAGGCACTGTTCATGTAACCATCTTATTGAATTGATTCTATTCCATCAATAGAATGTGATCATTAAGCAATTTGATTTTAATCAAGCTGCCCCTTAAATCCCACATGGATAGCTAGCTCTTTCCTTTGGCTTGCTGGAAATTTTAAGCAAGTCCCATAGCTTTTATGGGCCCCTCAATCTCAAGAAGGATCTCATTGTAGCTGTGAAATTTTCCAGTCCAGTGAAGTAATCACTTCTAACTGATTAGATTTAAGGTTCCCACCTTCCCAGCTCAGGGCTGCTTTAGGCCTGGAAGCCTGCAGTGGGTGGGGCCTTGTTCCACTGCTGTTTCCTTTCCAGGCTTCTCTCTTCTATTTCCCCCAACTCCCAGGCCCCTCCCAGGTCTGGCTGATGGGAAGAGATGAGGCACAGTGTTAAATGGCCCTTACTCTCTTGACCTGTGCTGGTGGTCCTGGGCTTAGAGGACATTCAAAATTGACTCCTCTCAGGCGGCACAACTGTAATTGTTTCCAGGAACTCTCTTACAAGAGCCTCCATCTGTAGCTTGCTGGAAGCAGGCAAAGCTCCTCCCGGTTGATTGTAACTCCTCTTTCTAAGCCTTGAGCATCTGATGGGTCTGTTGTGCTCAGTCTCTTCATTCCCTGCTCCTACTCTAAGCAGCCTTTTCAAGTGTGCTCCAGCCAATTCTCTCCAATGAGGCCATAGGTAAATTCACACACTCATATATCCTTGACCACTTCAAGGACTGCTTCTCCCCAAACACTCCCACCCACTGCTCTGCCAGACCAAGCATGGCCTCTCAGCTTTAGATTCTCGGCATATGTCATATACCTGGACTCCATGTCCTCTAAATTACAGGACACACCTATTAATCTCTCTGAGTGGTTCCCTTGAAATACCTCTCAACTGTGGAAGGAGAGACATACAACCCACAACTAAATAAATCCTCTTTCAACTCTTGGGCTCTAGTCTTCAAAGACATAACTGTTCATACTGGCCTCACAGCTCCTGCTTAGGTAGTCCAACATCTTGCTTTAGGACATATGGCTCTTGCCAAATATCTAGAGTGTTCTAGTATTTAGACCTCCATCAAAATCTGTGACAAGAGGAAGAAAAACTCATCCATCCTCCCGCCACATCTAGCATCCCACCTGACACATGAAGGTATGGAGACTCTGTATCCCCTCCTTCTTTTTATATACCTGGGACCTTGGGTGAGCCATTTGAAATAAGTGAATCTAGGTTGAGAACTGAAATAATATCTTCCTTGTCAACTTTATAACTTTGTTTGAGAATAGCAAGGAACAAGATGAATGAGCAAGTGCTTTATATATTTAAAAATAATCTATAGAGAAAAATGTAACCTACTATTAAGACATGAGAATAGCAGTTTCATCAGAAATAGTGACTCCTTGGTCTATTTTTCTTCCTATCTAATACATACAGCAAATCTGGTAAAGGAAGGACAAGTTTTCAATGACCATGAACAAACATCAGAGAGAAGGTTAATTATCTTATTTATGTATCACATATTAAACCTGCGGGTTGACTACTAGAATGCATGGAATATAAGGAATGAATGTTGTGGTTCTTACACCTCATACTTCACTTCATCTTGCTTCCTTCAACAATCCAGAGACCAAAAACATTTTCACTTAGAAATAAAAAATAAATGTTTTTCAAGGTAAAAACAAAACAAAACAAAACAAAAACCCTCTAAGTGCATGCCAGGTAAAGCCTGCCTTTTCCACTCGCTCTTGTCCTGACTATAGCCCTGTGCTCAAGAAAGCAAGGTTAAACTGGATTTGGGAGAGTGTGAGAGAGTGACTACTGATAGAGTTAGGTACTAGACTAAAGAGCTCTATCCATGTGTGAGCTAATGACCAAAGAGACAGCCTGGTGCAAAGGCAAGAGGGTGGGGTGGAAACTGATGAAAACATCAGAATTCCCCTGAGAACTGAGCTGTGAGGAAAGAGCACAACTGAGCAGAGAGAAACAGAGATGCCAAGAGAGACTCTGTGTGCTTGTGTGAGAGAGAGAAAGAGAGAGAGAGAGAGAAAGAGAGAGGAGAGAGAGAGAGAGAGAGAGAGAGAGAGAGAGAGAGAGAGAGAATGAAAGAGACTGTCTTGCTGTCTTGGTTCTTTTAAATTTCTTGGTTCCATATCCAGCAGTTGTATCTTTATAATAAGTCCCATTTTTCAGACTATCCTTATTACTCCGTCAGTTGAACTATACAAGGAAGGGAGGTAATAGTCTGGGCCCTGCAAAGCTAATTTATTTCCATCATACTGGAGAACTGAGAATCTTCTAGAACCATTTCTAATGTATAAGTGTCGATCTTCCTTCCTGGACCTGCCCTATTTCAAACTAGGCCAGCCTTTGAGGGCAGAATGTGATATAAACCTAGTTTTTTCAACACATTCACATCTGCCCATGCCAAATGACCAGCTCTTCAGGCTCCAAGACCATCCTATTAAGGCTGAATTGAACTTGCCCAAAGCTCTTAGCATTGTAGGACACAATTTAGGGGTCTTTGCAAAGTTGAGTTCCTGCCTCATACTGATTGGGTAGACATCTAAATAGCCAAGCAATAACCCACAAAAGCAGTTTAAATACAAATTACTGATGCAATGAAATGAATATTCTTTTTGTAACGGGTGTACAAATATTATAAGGATATTAGCATGTTTTAATTACTCACAACTCTGCCACCATAAGTACAAATAGAACTGAAATCTAAGTCTTCCACTCCCTAACTGTGTGACTTTGAGAAAGTTGCTTTACCTCTAGGACAGTGACGGCGAACCTTTTGAGCTCGGAGTGTCAGCATTTTGAAAAACCCTAACTTAACTCTGGTGCCGTGTCACGTATAGAAATTTTTTGATATTTTGCAACCATAGTAATACAAAGACTTATATTTTTGATATTTATTTTATATATTAAATGCCATTTAACAAAGAAAAATCAACCAAAAAAAATGAGTTCGCGTGTCACCTCTGACATGCATGTCATAGGTTCACCATCACTGCTCTAGGACATCCTACCCATCTATAATCAAGATAATACCTATTCACATGGTTTTGTGAAGGTCAAAGCAGACACCTAGCAAGATGCCGCAGGTGCAGCAAAAGTATAACGATAGTAATCATTCCTGGAGCACTTGGTCTGTGCCAGGCTGAGGTAATCATTGTACCTGTTTTATTTCATTTTATTTTTCCAATAACCTTTTGAAGTATACACGTGTTTAAGGTAAAGTCACTGAAGCACGCAGTGATTAAATCACGTGCCTAAGTAACTAACATAGCTAAGAGGATGGCACCAGCAAAGGGCTCCTCCCTTTATTTTTCATTCTTCACAAGGGGGAAGAGTCCAGGCTTAAAGAAATTAGCAGCAACTACTCACTTGGGGTTCATCAGTTCCAAGTCTCCGATATGTTGACTCACACAGTTTTTTAATTTTCTCAGGACCCTCGATATCATAATCTTTGGGGTAAGCTTCTCTGTTGCGGTGCCTTAAGAAAAAAGTAAGAATCCGTTAAAAGATAAAGCTTATTTATCATGTACTGCATTTAACCTTTAAAAAATTATCCAATAAAAATAGACTATATTTGGGAAATTATTTTAATTACAAATTTACTAGATTTATGACATATATTTTCCATCTCTTTTTGACTAATACTGAGGCTACTTCTTAAAAACAACTTGGCACATGTGGTAAAACTAATATCACAAAACAATACTTAGCAAGCAGCAATTATTCAGTGACTCCAATGAAGTGAATCTTATTTAATAATGTAGATTAGTTACCAAAAGTAAATTCTAAAATAAGACATGGTAATATCTTAGAAAGGCAACTTGCCACTTTAGAAATTTTTCCCACCATGAATTTTAATTATAATTTTTTTTCAAAATGAGAGAGAACAGAAAGTATTTGCTCATATGAATTTATAACATGTGCTCCTGTTTCTAAAGAGGGTTTAAAAGAAACTGACAATTAAACATAAGATAGAAAAAAACAGTTCTTAAAACATGTAAATGAAACAAGAAAAAATATTCCAAACATCTTGTCTAAAAGACTGGTTAGAAATAATAATAAGGGAGAAATTTGGGGATAGAGAAGAAAGAAGAGGTGAAGTAGCCTGCAAGAGAGGTAGCTATTTTTATAAAGCTTTCTTGGGTAAGACAAAGGAAGCTGAGCCCAAGCACCCCTCAGAAGTGAACTTGCAATTAAGGGATACAGGGCTAGAATTGTGTAATGGACACTGAGGTATCCAAAAATTTCTCTACCTATCCGTCCCTTCAACTGTCCCTTCATTAAGCATGTATTTTTAGGTACCTACTATGTGCCAGGCATTTTGCTAGGTACAGGGGGTGCAATGGAAAGCAAGCCTGATGTAGCCCCTGCCTTCACTTGCTCATAATGTGGCAAGAACAACATACAATTAAGAAAAGTCTACAACATGCTGAGTGTGGTCACAGGACTGTGGAAACAGAACAGCATCCATTCACCTCAATGGGGCACTCAGTGTCCAAGTTAGGAGGTCTTTTAGGAACCAACCCTCATCTTGGCCTTTGTACTGCATTCAAATTACACCTTACCTCTCCACCTCTGAGAATTGGGAGTGAGTTATGCAGAGAATACAACAGCAAGGAAGCCCAGATTGAAGTGGCAGAGTTCCAGCTCTCTTGCCTTCCTCACAACTGAGCATTAATTTAAAAGTATATTGATACAATACCAGCATTTTTTGAGACTGACAGAAAGCTCTCATGCAAGTCCTTAGTGGGTATATTGAACGACATCAAGAACCAGGAGTGGTAGAGGTAATAAGGCCATACATTTGAATCTTTGCTAAGCCAGGTCCTAGCTGTGTGACCTTAGGCAAGTTATTTAACCCTCTTGCTTCATATGTAAAATGAGAACATAAACAAATACCAGTACCTTTTTAGATTTTTATTAGAATTAAAATGAAAAAATACAGAAGGTTCTTCAAATACTGTAAAGCTCTATAAACATCTATGTATAGTGAATACGAATCAGGCTTCAAAAATTCTGGTATATAAGAATCACAACATAATTTTTCAATAATTAAACTTAATTTCCATAGTTTAACAAAGCTCTCACTTTCCAGTTGGAAAACATTAGTCTTGGTCAGTTCAGGAGTCCTTTCAGCTCTAAATGGTCCAAGTGGTTCCCCCATGCCAAGAATCCATCTTTGTTGTCATTGTCGCTTCTTGGTAGCATTTGTGGAAACATTCCCCTGTGGTTTTTTGTTATGGATCCATGCAGATCTCTGCTATGCCTTCCTGGTCCTGCCACACAGATGTTTGTATAGTCTGGCATTGAGACACAAGGGTGTCACTCACTAGCCTATCAAAAACTTTCTAGTATCCCCCACCATCCAGGGTTTCTAGAAATCTTCCAAGTTAGGTTGTCATCCTAAAGTCTAAGCTTTTGAACCCCAAATTCAAGAATTTGGCTATGTTGCCTGCTGGGTCATTCTTACCTGAAGCAATAAAATTAGAATACCAAAGGAGAACCAAGATGGCAGCATAAGGTATAAATCTGTACGTGCTGCCCCTCACAACAACATTAAAACTACAACTATAAGACAAAGGAGATATCATCCAGAACCACAGGAAAGCTGGCCGAGTGGAAGTTCTACAACTAGAAGGAAAGAAAAAAGCACATTGAGACCAGGTAGGAGGTGCAGAGGTGCCAAGAACAGAGGTTACAAAAGTACGCGCGAGGCGGCTGCACCTGGGTGCACAATTTTTTTCAATCTGAAAGGGATACAAGCTCTTGAATGCACTGAACTCATTTACGGTGAGACTCTGGGGTCCCAGACTCCTACTGGGAGAAACTGGACTGTCTTGCAGTGGGTCGGAAAGCGAGGGTGGCTTTCTCGCAGAGCTGCTCACAGGGATCATTGTTGCTGTGGGGGTGTGGGACTTGAGGACGCAGAGACATGGAGTCGCAGAGACAGCTGACGACAGCCATTGCTGTTTACTCCGCCCTGGTGATTCTCTGAGACCCCGCCCACTCAATTTACATCTCCACCCAAGCTGTGCCCAGAAGCACAAAAGAATTCCTGCACTTTTGCAGCCTAACCTAACAAACTGCAGCTGGGTCAGAGAGCTCCAAAACTTCCAAACCCCAAACAAAGAGGAGAAATCTGCTGATATCACTGTAGCTCCTGCTGGGTGCACTCACACAGTGGTTGACTTGGAGATCCAGGAGCCAGGGTACCTCTGGCCAGATACCAGATTTCAACTCCTCACATCCATAAGGGACACACTCAAGAAGCAGACTCAGTGATCACCAAAGCCCCACTGAAGCAAGTCCTACCCCATAAGGGTGTCTCCAGCACAGCAGTTCTTCCACTGTAGACACAGTGGGTCCTCGCAGTCAGCCAAAAATGTGGAGACAAAGAAACATGTCACAAATGAAAGAAATGGAGGAAAGCAAACTAATGGAGGACATAGAGCTCAAAACCACAGTTATAAGGCTACTCAAGAACCTTCTACGAACCTCCGAGGAACTTAGTGAGACCTTCAAGGATCTTAATGAGAATGCCAAAAAAAAAATGGGAAGGACCAGGCAGAAATTAAACATACACTGACTGAAATTAAAAATAATATACAGAGATCCAAAAGCAGACTAGAAGATCCCAAGAATCAAGTCAAAGATTTGAAATATGAAGAAGCAAAAAACACCCATCCAGAAAAGCAAAACGAAAAAAGAATCCAAAAATATGAAGATAGTGTAAGATAGCGTACATTTTTTTTTTTATAAAGGAAGGGACCCATGAAGGCAAAGACAGCATTCATGAAAGACAGAATGCAGTTCTGATTATCCCACCATATATTTTAAGTTGTATTCTAACTGGATTATTACAAAAAATACAGATATGTTTCTTTTCTTATAGCAATCTCAATAACAGCCAAAAGCCCAGAATTGAAAAGATAAATCTATAATGAAAGTGTTTCCTTGGAAGACTGAGCTAATGCAACTAGCATTCCCTAATGCCTGTAGGCTGCCCGTGAATAATGTGCCCACAGCCTGCAGCCTCCAAGAGACACACAACTGAAGGCTTAGACCTCCTCCTATTTCTACAAGGCTGCCAGCCTAGCAAAGAGAAATATACGTGTTTAAAAATTATAAAATATATAACATGTAGTAATATAGAATGAAAAATATCAAAAGTTTTATTAAATATACTATATTTTTAATTTTTGAATTTTTATATTTTAAATACAACATATGTACTATACACTAAATA
>NW_006291965.1:2305392-2311419 GCF_000327345.1 Myotis davidii
GTACCTATTATATGTTTGGTGTTTTATATATACCAGTATATTTAATTATTAGTACTCTCTGGTAGTTAAACTTCAGAAAAGTTGAGCAATCTGCCTGACTGGCATGGCTCAGTGGTTGAGTGTCAACCCACGAACCAGGATGTGGGGTGTGTATGAGGCACCCAATCAATGATTCTCATCATTGATGTTTCTCTCTCTCTCTCTCTCTCTCGACACATATGTAATATCTTAATCAATAAAAAATATATTAAAAAAATAAATAAATATGTATTCTATGTAAGGATACAGTAATAATGATCAGGGTATTATAAAGGAAATGTGAGATTAAATTAATTCCCTGATTTTATATTATGTCAGGTGAACACTAGCTTGTGTTATCAATTTCCCTGAGATGAACTGAAAATCATATACTGAGGAAACAAATGAATCAATGCATTGAGAATCTCAAGTGAACAATAATGACATATAAAGGCAAAGTATTATTAAGTGTAATAATACTGTATCTATTCACAAAAGTTTTAGTTGGGTATTTTTAAGTACTTTGTCAATACTAATTAAGCCTTACAGCAGTGGTTCTCAACCTGTGGGTCGCAACCCCTTTGGCAGTCGAACAACCCTTTCGCAGGGGTCGCCTAAGACCATCCTGCATATCAGATATTTACATTACGATTCATAACAGTAGCAACATTACAGTTATGAAGTAGCAATGAAAATAATTTTATAGTTGGGTCACAACATGAGGAACTGTATTTAAAGGGCCAAAAGGTTGAGAACCACTGCCTTACAGCATCTTTGTGAGACAAAAAAATAATCAAGGTATAATAAATATAACCTTTATATAGCCTTTGTTCTCCTTGCTACCTGCATTTATTTATGGCCACCATGCAATTTTCCATGACTTGTCATTTAATGCAATAAAAAATTTATGAGGAAAAAATGAATATAATAAAATGTACTATGTCTCTGGAACAGTAACTTTAAAAGTTTTTGACCACAGCCCCTGCCTACCCTACTCCAACCCACCCTGAGACATTTGCCAATACTTGGAGACATTTTTTATTGTTGCACCTGGGTGGGGAGGGTTGTTAATGGCATCTAGTAGTGCGGCTAAACATCCTACAATGCACAGGACGACCCCTGCCCAAAGAAGTAGCTGGCATAAATGTCAAAAGTGCTGAAGTTAAGAAAGCTCTAGCGAATAGTTGTATACCAGGCTCAGATCAGTGGTTTCCAAACCTGAGGGTCTCATGGAGCAGCAAAACTTTCCCTCAAAATCTGTAGAACCAACATAAAATTGCCCACCTTTTGTCTTGACAAGAACATTAAAAATAAAATAACCATCTATCACCCTTAATAAAAAGACCTTTATCACCAAAGATAGATAAAAATTATATGAGTCCTTTAAATGGAATGCATTTTATACAAAAACCTTGTTATACAACTTTACAGCCTCTACATCACCTTGGATTAGTAAAAAGGTCATTGTTGACCAGCACTGTTCTAGTCTATAGCCTGGCTTCTGCAGGTATTAATCTCCCCTGATGTATATTTGACAGCAGCTGGTCCGCAGTCAGTTCAAGGCCAAAGCACCCTGAATACAGATATTCCATGCTGCTGACTGAATGAAGAACTGTGTCTTTGACCGGGTGTTCAGGTACAGGCTGGTATTTTTGCTGAAAGGAGCATGGCTTCCTGCCAGAAGAGCCAGAATATTCCTTAACGAGCAGCCTTGCTTCTGCTGAGGACCTTGTTCTCTCAAGCCAGGAGCTCGATGCTTTGGCTACTTCTTCATTTGAGGAATCTTTATGAAAGGCATCCTTAATTACAAGAGATGAAACTTACTTTCTCTACTGTGGGAGAGAGAGTATGAATATGAGTAGAATTAGGAATGGGGAAAGGGCTGACAGAACAGAATCAGAGCTGCCAACTGTATAAAAAAGAGCTTGGAACCATGACCCTGTTGTCAAAAATGCCACTTAGACTGATGTGAAGAGGGTCAAATTCAATAGAACCTAGAAGGGCAAAGACAGCATGAGCAGGTCCCATTCTGAACAAATACCCAACTGATCCAGTTGATATACAACTTTCCACCATCCGCTTTACAATCACCTGCACCCTCAAGATCCTGTTCTTCCTATCTCCTAGTGGTCGGCAAACTGCGGCTCACGAGCCACATGCGGCTCTTTGGCCCCTTGAGTGTGGCTCTTCCACAAAATACCGACTTCTGTGCCTGGGCCACGAAGTTTCAATCGCACTGCACATGCCCACCTGCATGTGGTATTTTGTGGAAAAGCCACACTCAAGGGGCCAAATTGCTGCATGTGGCTCATGAGCCGCAGTTTGCCGACCACTAGGGTCTAACATAGTCCCAAATCATGCCTTGTCAAGAGAACCTTCTAGTTGTGTTTCTGGGGTCCTTTGGGAGCTTGAGTTTCCTACCATAAGAGCTGGATGATGCCACATCAAATTGGATCTATAAGCCCCCTTTGAATAAACACATTCAAATCCTCAAGTGAGTTTCAGGGCTGAACAAATTCAAGTCCAGAGAATACTCAGGGAGGGGCCTGCAGCTTCCCTAAGGCTGCCCCAACAGTCAGTGGAGGGCAGACAGAGTGGGATTAGGTCACAGGATACTCCTCAAAGGAGAGGGAACCAAATTACACTCTAGAGTTTCCATGCTCCCAAGTCTATGTGGTGGGGGTGATGTGGGGAGGGGTTTCAAAGAAATCAATATCTTTATCACTGCTATGCCTTTCACATTGCTTTATAATTATTCATTAATGAATCTTCCTTCTCATTACATTAAGAGCTTCTTAGACACAGGGTTTATTTTATATTCATCTTTGTGATCTCAGTGCCTAACATAGTCTAACACATTGTAAATGATTATTAAATCTTAAATGATTGATTGAATGTTCTTACATTTTGTTACTATAATCTTAATACAAATGCTGAAAGCAGTGGCTTTCAAATGTGTCCATAAAAATAAAGAGTATCCCAGCTCACTCTGTAAAAGCACACATAAAGAGGGAGTGATTATGCACATAGAGATGCTAGTTCTTCGCAGCAAAAACATGTCTCAGGAGGAATTATAAATCTACTTGCCGAATGGGAAAACTGTCAACATACATATGCATAACATTGATTGCAAAGGAGGTTTGAAGCTGAGCAATATCTGACATGAGAACAATGAAAATTCGATCTGAATACTAGCTTCTGGTTACTTGACAAGAGACATATTTTCTTTGCAGATTTCAAAGATGTTAAAAATGTTTAGTTAAGACTCCAGATGGCAGAATACATTAATTTTAAATTTTAGAATTATTAATGTAGTTCACAAGTACTCTTTCAGACACTGTACTTTCTGATGTAAATCTAACCCAAATTAGGTTTTATAATCATCTGCTACCTAAAACTTTAAAAGAAAATTGCCCTCAAGAGTCAGCTATATTTTCTGGCACATCAGAAGCACAAAACCAATAAAATCAAAGACTGCAAAGAAATGTTTGACAATCCTCTTTAAAGATTTCATGGACAAATGAGTTACATGCTAAGGTAGTGTTATTTGGTGTATGAATGTACCAAATGACAAATGAAGTCTTTTAGATTCCTTTGCAGAGTCATAGTGAAATTTTAAGCCCTTGGGAGATACTGTGACATTTCCAAGTTATGAAGAGAGACTTTGTTTTTCAATGCGTCTCATGCTGTATGTGATTTGTACATCTATAACCATGAAACCACAGAATTTGAAGCCTAAACTGCACTCAAATTAAAAACCACTTGATGGAGTAATTTTCTTCACTCAACATACATTAAGTGGCATGTAAATATGACCCATTATTATTATGAATTGTCTTCACAAAAAATCTTCAAGAATAGGAGGCCCCATGGAGAATATTGGGAGGGAACAAAAGGAATATTGCCATTGGAGCCTTTGCCGATCTTAATAGTGTAAACATTAAATAAACGTTCTCAGTCTGATTAACTGCCAAACACATGACTGTGAAAACAGCTGAAGGGACATGTATTAAGTAAGGTGACACAATAATTGATTATCCCACCTGGGACACTTGAAGAGGGAAATGAGGTACTAAGTACACTGGTAGTGATGAAAACCGGGACTGTCCTACTCCAATCAGGATCAGGACATTCTCACCCTATCTTCAGACAACTGGATCTCAATCATCTTCAAATCCTAGAATATTTCTTATACTGACTGGCCAAAGATACTCTGGATGGTAAAAAAGTAAGGCTAAAGAGATTCAGGGTTTTTATTTTTATTTTATTCCTGTTGAATGTATTAGGGTGACAATGATTAACAAAATTATACAGGTTTCATATACACAATCCATAACATATCATCTGTCCAGCATATTTGATCGCCAGTCAGAATGCATACAAGAGGCAACCAATCAATGTTTCTCTCACCTCTCATCTCTCTCTCTCTCTCTCTCTCTCTCTCTCTCCCTCCCACTCTCCCCCTCTTCTTCTCTCTGCCTTCCTTTCTCTCCCTCTTACATAATAGCAATAAAAGTGCGTTTGTTTTTTTTAACCCCTTCCCCAACAATTTTTTTGTTAAAAACGTTTCTTTTTCAGACTACTTTTTTTATTTTGGTTCTTGCAGTGAAGGGCACTACCTTGGTTGCGGGCTCCTCCCCAGCAGGAGCCCTGGTCTGGGCTTGTGCAGGAGGTAACCAATCAATGTGTTTCTCTCACATCAATATTTCTCTCTGTCTTTTCCTCTCTCTTTCACTCTCCCTAAAAATCAATGGGAAAATATAATATCCTTGGGTGAGGATTAACATAAAAAATAAAAATAAAAAAGAGCTCTTCAAACAAATGAACAAACAAGAAAAACAAACAAGAACTCATAGACAGAGACAACAATATGGTTGTTACCAGAGGGGAGGGTGAGGGTAGTAAAAGGTAAAAAGGGCCAAATATATGGTGAAGGAAGATTTGACTACAGGCACACAATGCAATATACAGATGATGTATTATAGAATTGTATACTTGAAACCGATATAATTTTATTAACCAATGTCACCTCAATAAATTTAATTAAAATATTTTAAATTAAAAAAAGAGCTCTTTAGAGAACATTTTTTTTAAATAATTTTTTTTTGGCAAATATTCACGTAATGTTTCTGGCTCCTAGCTTAGCATCTCAGCATTTTTTTTTCAAGTGTTTAAAAACTTGTGACAAGTCATACATATATTTTAATTTCAAAATACTCTTTCTACCACTTTCTATAAAAGGAGACTAAATTCTTTGCAATAAATAAAATGACATTATATTAATCAGATTGGGGATGTAACATCATAACAAAGAAACATAATTTTTCTACCAATTTATTATTTTTGTTAATACTTCAAAACTCAGACAAAATAAAAACACATGATGTGACTAATAACAATGAAAGTGAATTTGTATAAAATAAAGAAAACAGTTATGAGAGATTGGTGTCTATCAAAAACAGTAACACAAAAATGAGACTACATTAAAATAAAAAGCTTCTGCACTGCAAAAAAAAACCCATCAACAAAATAACAAGAGAACCCACTACATGGGAGAACATATTTGCCAATGATACATCTGAGAAGAAGTTAATCTCCAAAATATATAGGGAATTCATACAACTCAACAAAAGGAAGACAAACAATCCAATTAAAAAATGGGCAAAAGGACCTAAGTTGACACTTCTCCAAAGTGGACATATAGAAGGCCAAGAGACATATGAAAAAATGCTCAAAGTCACTGGTGATCAGAGAGATGCAAATCAAAACGACAATGAGATATCACCTCACACCTGTCAGAATGGCTATCATCAACAGATAAACAATTGACAAGTGTTAGTAAGGTTGTGGAGAAAAGGGAACCCTAGTACACTATTGGTGGGAATGCAGACTGGTGCAGCCACTGTGGAAAACAGTTTGGAGTTTTCTCAAAAAATTAAAAATGGAACTCCCATTGAACCCAGTGATCCCACTTCTAGGAATATATCCTAAGAAATCAGAAACACCATT
>NW_006291965.1:2313470-2322751 GCF_000327345.1 Myotis davidii
AGGGGTGTTGGAGATGCGGGAAGATGCTGGACAAAAATCGTGCACCTATGGATGAGGACAGTGGGTGGGAGTGAGGGCAGGGGTGGGGCGGGAACTGGGAGGAGGGGAATTATGGGGGGGAAAAAGAGGAACAAATGTAATAATCTGAACAATAAAGATTTAATTAAATAAAAAATAACAGCAAATGCAGAAAGTCCCCAATATATTAATGGATTGTATTCTAAACTGTTGCTATAAAATTGGGTCTTTGGAATCTGGAATTCATTCTCCACTGTAGTAACTATTTAGTTATTTAGTAGATCTCTATAGGATAGGATGGGATACAGTAGACATCTATAGGACAGGATGGGATATAGTAGACATCTATAAGTATAGGATGTGATACAGTATAGATCTATAGAATAAGATGGGATATAGTAGACATCTATAGGATTGCTAGCCCAGCCTTTTTTTTCTTCTGGGTTGGTCTACCTCACCAATACAGAGCTATCATATTTCCATCTAATTTTGCCCAGTCAGGTGAGCCCAAACAGATACTTGGCCCAGGAATGGATATCTGACCTGGGATTTGTAGATTCTAAACTGAAAATACCTTAACATCAATCTTTATTTGTAGGTATAAATTCCAGAACTGGAGCAGTCATGTTTCCCATAATTTTCAATGAATAAGATGAAGCAAACACACAGAGGAGGAGAGAGAAAACATGAAGTGAGACCTGGTTGCATTTGCATCCCTTATTCCAGTTGTTCCTAAGATTGAACTGCATCCCTGCCCTTCTCATCTGGTAATCAACCATTCTATGAATTCCATGAGCTAATTCATTCTCTTGCTTTTTAAGGCTAGTACAAGCTTAGTATCTGTCACTTGCAACCAGAAGACTGACCAGTGCGCACAGAAAATGGTGCCAGTGAGGTGGCTTCCTAAGCCAACTCAGAGGAATTTACCTAATACCAGTTCCACTGCTACTAAAAATCCCGAGCTTAGTTCCGGTGTTCATAGACCGAACCTCTCCTTAGCACTGAGCCCCACATTCTTCCTACCTTCTCCCTCACTCCCCACACCCTGAACTAGAAGGGATCATCAGTGAGGTGAGAGAGAGAAAAAAAGACTTGGCGAAAAAGTACTTGTGACTGTCTATGAAAGAAAGAATACAGCAGAATTATGAGGGGTTCTGGTGGCTCCTAGGGCCCTAGTGGGAAATGGTCCCCAAGAGTAGGTGGTTGGCTCAGGCAGAGGTACTCATATACAGCAATGATATTTCCTAATCCAAGAGCACCCATGTAGGAAAATACCTGTCCTGTAATACTTGGCCTTGCAAGTAAACCTGTTTTATTTTGGTCATTGGCAGTTCAGTTGAGCAAAACCTCACACAAAGGTCGAGGCACAGCAATTCTATAACCACAAGTGTTTAGGAAAATCATTTGATTGGCACTTCATAAACGAGAGTATCATTGAAAACGTAGCCAGGACGCCAGAACCGGTTTGGCTCAGTGGATAGAGCGTCGGCCTGCGGACTCAAGGATCCCCATTTCGATTCCGGTCAAGGGCATGTACCTTGGTTGCGGGCGCATCCCCAGTGGGGGGCGTGCAGGAGGCAGCTGATCGATGTTTCTCTCTCATCGATGTTTCTAACTATCCCTCTCCCTTTCTCTCTGTAGAAAATCAATAAAAATAAAAAGAGAAAAAGAAAAGAAAATGTAGTCAGGACAAAAGGATGCAGGATGCAGTCTCCTGGACTTTATCTTGAAAATATAGAAAATAAGGTGTCCCACCCTACACACACACACACACACACACACACACACACACACACACACAAATGACTGCATTCAAAAGCCTTTGTGGGTATGTGCGTATGTTGAGAAATAAGAACGTAGGACTAGATTAAAAATAACCGTAGCATAGGATCTACCATTATAGAGCACAGAATGAAAGGGTGGTTAAACCAAATGAATGTGAATAGCATCATCCTTTTCATCCAACTTAAACTAGCAATTAAAAAGATATTTTAAAAAGACTTATAATAAACTATGAAGAATGACTCAGACTCTGAAAAAGATGAAGTATTGTGTTTAAATTCTGATCATTTAGGAAATGTTTGCTCCAGTGGAAGATACATAGACAATGATATAAAAAAATTTGAAGTAATTTTAATTTATTTTTATGAAAATAATACAAGTTCCTTATGGAAAATGTAGAGTGGCAAAGAGAAAAAAAGGATACATAATCCATAAATCCACCATTTAGCTGCAAATATTTTGTGTTACATGGTGAATATCCTTTCAGTCTCTTTTCAATGTCATATAGACACATCTTTTAACAAAAGAATCCAATATGTACTGCCTTTTTTTGCTCACTTATAGTAAGGTTGTTTTTTGAAATATTAATCTTTGTACTTTTCTTTGCTTAACTCTTTAAGATAACATTTGCTCCAATAAATCAGAGGCATCTACATTTTGCCTTGGGAACATTTACGACTGTTGTGCCAAGAATATGAAGAAAAAAAAGTGTTGCTGTTAACTTCTAACAAGATGGAATTTTTGAGTGCTGAGGGAGATATTTTTCTTGAAAGTTGGGCATTGTTGAGAAATAAAAGGCTCGAATTTCTTAGGTTTCTATCAACAAAAAGACGCAGAAGCTCCAAAACATGGGACAAATAGAGTGATCTTAAAATTTGTTCCTATATTAACTCAAAATCTCTTTATTACCTGTTAGTCCCTGCTAAGTCATGCACTAAACGAGGGAAAGCACAGCTTAGCTTCCATTTTAAATGCTTTACCATTCTAATCAGAAGTCTAATGCATTATACTTCTTTAAGCTCGCTTATGCAGAGATGCCCAAAAATCTTTTGATGTTATCTTGCTGCATCAGGATTATGGCTGTGAAAATCAACTCTGGTTTTATTATGGATTCATGCTATCCCTATCCCACAATTATCACCATATTTTATTTTTCTTCCTCTTTTTCCTTTTTCTGTTTTCTTCCTATTACAGGGTGGGGTTTGGCTCTTATTTCAGGCAGGGGAGAAAAGTAATTGAAATAACAAATACATAAAATTAACCTGAACTCTTAAAACTCTGTCACCATGGAGATCAGAACATGAACTATCTCCAAGGGAACTCAAATGATTTTTTTTTTTTTTGCTTTAAATGATCATCACTTATTATTGAATGTTGATTTGGCCAAGGAAGGGAAGAGTAAAAATAAATAAATAAATAAATAAATAGCCTCACACCAGAGAATTTATTAAAGACAAGTATAGTTGTTCTGGTTCTTCGTATTGCATTATTCCTGTGAGTGGGAAGATATCCCAAGACAAAATTTTTCCTCAATTCAGAATTTCTGGAAGAAATCATCTGATGATATAGCTCCATAAATGCTACAGAAATGACTAGAGAAGAGTAATCTCTAGAAAAGTCTTCTCTCACCCAGAAGCATCAAGGTGAGATGCAGGTGATATGGCTCTGTATCTATCACTCCAGCTGCAAGGAAGAGATGGCTCCTAGACAATGTCGCATCCCAGTAATACCTCTAACAACCATTCCGGGTATATCACTTTATCACATCCATTATACACAACCATTTTAAATATGTGTAGTGAAGTCAAGCAGACTTGTATTACATGCCACATAAACAGAAAACGGGAATCACCCAAAAGTTTAAACTAGGTAAGTCAAAATTTCTTCCAAACACCAATTCTATTTTGCAAACCCATGGATATAGTCATTTAATCAAATACTCAGTTGAAAGGCCACTCAAATGGTGTCTTATAAGTAGTAAGTGCTAACCTTTAATAAAAGCATAAAAATCAATAAAAGCTTTAATATGTACTAAAATAAGTCAGTAGAAACCAAACAAATATAACCATAATGCAAAAAAACAAAACGGTCAATGACATCATTTGTTTGGAAATTTATACAATTTGAACTTTATGCAGTTTTTTCTTGTTTTGTTTTGTTTTTAGGACAGATCTTGGTAACTGGTTGGATATGGAAGAAAAAAAGAGCAGCCGCAGTACATCCAGCTCAGAAACATAGGGTTTGTTTCCTGTGAGCCATTTTCATAAACCCATCAAAATATAACCAGGTATTATGTGTGTTTCTATTTAAAGACACCTTATTCAATATATATTGTTGATTAATTAACATCGAACTTACAGCCGACAGCACTATAACTCATGCCTGAATGAAGCTTATGTAACACATAATTTTCTCCACATCACACACTTCTTGAACTTAGGAACACTAGATAGCTCTTGAGCACTATACTTCAGGACCGTTTTAATAATAAATCACCTTCAAAACTCACAAAGATGCAAAAAAACAACAACATGGCACTGCAAAAAGAGTATCTGCTCCCATATGAGTGCTAAAAGAAGAAGGCAGAATGTCACTTTGTCTGACCTCAACTGGGAATGCGTGTAGACAGTAACTCAAAATGTTTGCCCCTCTGCACATGTCCATAAATGACCATGAAAGCACCTCGACCATTGATTTGAGGTTACAAATAAATTTTAGCGAGTAGACAAATTTGCAAATATAAAACCTACAAATAATGAGGATTGACTGTATTTGCCAACTATAGAGAACAACTTGTATTTCCCTGTGCTGCTGCTTGCTATTCCACTGCATTTGCCTGTTTTCTTTTATTTACCTATGAAGCTCCTATTCTTTCTAAACCCTGCTCGGGAAACCAGCCCCCCCCCCCCCGCCCCACACACACACACACACACACTAACTTTCCTTTCCTGTTCCCTTTGCCTCTTATACTTATCTCTATTTTGCACAAATAAGATTGACATTTTCTTTTACTGGCCTATGAACTTCCTTTAGGTCAATGAAATATCCTATGTATGTATATACCAGTTACTGTGCTTACTATGTGGCAGGCTATATGTTAAAAAGGAGTTTCACATACAACACCATGTTTAATCTTACTAGAATCCTTTCATGCCCATTTCACAGTTGCAGAAACAGAGGCCCAGAGTATCACTTGCCATATCACAAGCTGCAAAGTTGGTGTTCAACCTAGAGCCCACACTTTTAACCATTATGTTATCCTAAATAAATAGTATTACTAGATACCACATATTATTGACTGCTTACTATGTGCCAGGCATGGTGCTAAATGCTTTATACAAATTATCTCATTGAATCTCCTTATTCATCTCTGCATCTCCAATATGTAGCTGTTAATTGGACTGAATTTATTTCTTCCTGCTCCCAAACCGTCTTTCTAAAATCAATAGCATGAGAAATCTCTCTACATTTCCAGAAGTGGCCAGAATGACTTTCAGTGTTATACCACCCTTCTCCGCACCAAATTCCTCACCTCCTTCTCATTTCTGTCCTTCTGTAGTTTTGCTATTGATGTCTCTGATGTTCACAAGGCAACTCCTCAGAGCAATGGAGAAAAGAACAAAGTACTATCCACTTGAAAAGATCTTTCTCTGTAACAATAATTTCTAGTAGTGATTTATATCATAACTTAAATCCTTATGGAGTAACAGAATCATGGAAGAGGTAAGTGTTTTTGCTTGAGGGCCATGAGGTAAGCCCTGTATGAGGCTAAAAGAGGATTTTGTTTCTCAATGTAGCTTTGGATTTCAAATCTATATAAACTTCCATACTGAATTCAAAACAGGCAGATCTTGGAGATGAGACGAAAAAATAAGGCTTTGGAAAAGTAAGGAATAGGTGTGAAAAATTTGCAAGACAGAAGCTACAGGGCTCACATACATTGCATGAAGGAATGGGATCAAGGAGGGCTTAGCTTTAGGGCTAAGTCCAAATCATCTTTATTTATTTTTTTAAATATTTCTTTATTAATTTCAGAGAGGAAGGGAGAGGGAGAGAGAGAGAAAATTCAATGATAGGAGAGAATCATTGATTGGCTACCTCCTGCATGCCTGGGACCCTTCAGTCCCCAGGCCAATGCTCTATCCACTGAGCCAAACCAGCAGGGGCCCAAATCATCTTTAAATGGCAAAAGTATAAAGAAGATGACTTCACTTTCTCTTTTTGCTCTCCCCCAGAGAATTCCAAATACAGAATCCTAATTGCCCTAAAAGTCCCCATTTTTCTCCCAGTTATATGTTATGGTTTTGCTATTGGTTACTGCAATAGTTAATAAAACCACATAATCTCTAAGTGAATTCAAAGCCCAAGGGCTAAGGCAAAGGAAGTAAAGCAAATACCTTCTGGGACCAGGCAAGAACTTTTATGAGTGCAATTAAGAGAACTCTTATCTTCGGTAGTGGTACATTCATTGTTGCCAGGAAGAATAAAATCCTTTCAACTTTCCAAGAAAAGACATAATCCTGCATTTTTATGTATAACCTCCTGGTTTTAAATGTGGGCAATTATTTAAAAATGAAAACACAGAGCATGCCAAACAAACTGTTGGCCTTAGTGGGAAATACCAGTTTGCAGTCCCTGGTCTGAAGAATCCTAGGAGCCTAATAGGAGCCTATCACCTAGGCTAGGCCTAGGGATGTCTTTCAAGTTATTCAGTGTGCCTTACTGCCAAATGACAGTCCTAGAAGCCATGTTCTGAACAAAAATCTCTCTCCTGTCCCCTGGCCTCCTCCTAATGCCCTGCTTTTGTGAGCAAGTACTTGTCTCAGAGACCAGAGTTCCACGCCTCTGCAAACACCCTTCGATCCATCCTGCACTTGGGTGATCTATGACCTCTGGTGGCAGGGCACGGGCTGCAGCAGGTCTTGGTGTGTGCTGGGGAGCCACTCCTCCAGAGCGCTCCCCTCCTATCTTCTCCTCGGTTCCCAATTTGCATTCCTACCCTCCCCATTTATCCTTTGAAGATGTTTCCCTTGCTTTTCTCTTCTCTCCTCTCCCAGTTCTGTCTCATCCTTTTCTTTCTCTGTTGTTCCCTTCCTCTGTTCTCATCCTCCTCTGTTTATTCTATCCTCTCCGCCCTTGTCCTCGCTCTATTACTCTCCTTCCTTTCCCCATCTCTTCCGCGCTTCTCCCTCCCCCAGACCCAGAGAAAGGGGAGCTTGGGAGAGCTCGCTCACCAGGAATACACCAACACCGGATTCGAGTATTTTTTGTGATGGGAGCGGAGGGTCAGGGAGCCCTTGCGCTCCAGCACGTCGGGGGGTCCGATCTCAAACTGGTATTCCCTAGTGCTGCACAAGTCCTGGTGGGAGCTGCCGAAGTTCTCCATGACCGCCCTCGCGGCGCAGACCTGATTTCCCTCTGCGCTGGTTTGGGCCCGAGCCAACTACTCCAAGATTCGGCGTCTCTCAACTCCTAAGCAACCTGGGGCGGGGTCAATGGAGGGAGGGCGCCCTCAAACGTAATAACCCAGGTTTCCTAGACAGTGTTGCTGCGGAGTTAAAGGAAACTACATTTCCCAGAATGGAACGAGGGGGCGTCCGGGCTTCATAGAAGGAGGCTCTGCATGTTGGGACTTGTAGTTTCGCCCGCCCAGCAGCCTAATCTCCGAGTGGCTGGGCGGAGTTTTAGGGGGACCCTAGGGTCAGTCAAGGGCTGATGGGACCTGACCCCGGAGAGGGGTCTGTTCCGCTATCCTTGCATAAATTCTTTTTACCATCCATCATCTGTTGCCACCATACTTTCTGCTTATACAAGTTTGACTAAAAGGGAGCAAGAGAACACACCTCAAACCCTAAAATATGTCATTTCTATATAGATTTTTCTAACTGAGAAAGAGGAGGAATGGAATCATTCAGCTAAAAAGTCTGAGATGAAATGACCTGGCTGGTTCCAATTTCAGCTGCTTTCAATACTTTCTGAACATGAGTTTCTTCCTTTGGAAAAAAAACAAAACAAACAAACAAACAAAAACACGAAGGAAGGTTTGGGACTGAAAAGGGGGCGGCGTGAACAAGAGAACCTAAGGTCTCCAGATTCTTAAGTACAGTTTAGGGCTCCGGTACATTCAGCTTCCTAAGACGTACCAAGTTCTTATCATTTAAAACATGATCTTTTGTGACAATCCAAATTCACCACATTATTGTATTGTGAGTTATATGCAAGGAGATTTCAAAATAATTATCTATGGCATTGCTTTCAAGAAATCAATGAAGTGCTTATTTCATTTTTTCACTTTCCAAGTAAAAAATATTTAACACATCAGAATTCTCTTCCCCAGCCTCAGTTGAACACTTTGAGGGCATTAATGGACTATATCAGGGCCCTCCCTCTTACCTGGAACAGTGCTTTTAGTACATGGCATCATTTCACAGTGTTAAATGAGTGAGTGAAAATTATGTCTGATTGTGTTATATTTACCTGGGCTTTCAGAAATTTCATAAATGTCTTACTTTATGAAGACCACATATACACAAAAATTCAAATTTAAAAGTAGACAAATTAAGAGATTTCACATTACAAATAGGTTCTCTAGTTTGCAAAAGATTTGTTATAGCACTCCTATAAATAGTGAAGTGCCTTGCGGGATGAGTTTTCATAAATTTGATTACACATAACTATTAAATGCTTTTCTGTCGCCTGTGATCGCTCCGTGTGGACCCCTGTGGTACCTAAGACCCTATTTTACAGACAGCCACAGTTAAGCCATGCAATTTGAAACCAATCCAGCTAAGTGCTAGTAGATTACTGACTGCTATTTGAGTTCTTCTTGAAGTAATGGGAGGAAAATAGAAGTTAATTTTAAAAGGGTAAATAAGATCTGTGTTAAGCTCAGTGCTTTATAAATCATAGCATATAGCCATTGCTCCAAATATGACCACCATTGCTATCATCTGCTTGTGTGGTTCTTTTACTCATGCTTAAAGTGGTAGCAACATAATAAACGTGCAACCAAGATGTCAGGTCTGTGCCGCCAATCTGAGGGAGAGACAGAGCTTCCTGGAGCTTAGACCTCTTTCTCTGCTGCACAGGTGCTGCAGAAATTTCAAAGCATTTCAACACACCCACTGGCAGTAAGTTAACAAAACAAGCAAAAGATAGCTTGTTATTTTAGAGTTCCTTAAGCTAAGATGACAGTCTATTTGAGTCTACAAATATGCTTTTTTGTTATACTATTCTTTTTTCTTCTTTATAACTTTACTAGAGGCCCGGTGCATAAGTTCATGCACAGGTGGGGTCTGGCCGGCTGCCCCGATGGAAGCCATTGGGCCAGACCGGTGGGGGGGAGGGGATGCAGGAGGTTGGCTGACCCCACCCCCCGAAAGGGGTGGGTGGTTGGGGCTAGGTCCAGCGGGGGGCTGGGGGCAGCACCAGGAGGTCAGTCAGCTGACCCTGCCCACGATCAGGGTGGGGGGGGGGGCAAT
>NW_006291965.1:2322780-2324221 GCF_000327345.1 Myotis davidii
GTTTGGGGGCCGATTGGGGCCCTGATAGGGCCAGCTGGCCTCCACAGTGCATGTCATAGCGACCGGTCGTTTTGGTTGTTCCGATTGTTCCAGTTGTTCCATTGGTCCGGTCGCTTGCATTTTATATATATAGATAAGCTTTATTGTCTTCTGTATCTACTAAATCCTTTCAACATCCTCATGTTGGGATGTAGGAGATTTACTCTAACACTCTCAAATTCAGTTGCTTTTCATTCTCTTTTGTATACACCAGTACATTCTGTGGAATTTTTGGTTTGTGTAATCCTTACTGATAAAATAGGAATAAAACAGTATTTATTGCAGGGGAGTTTTGTAACAATTACATAAGATAATAACTACATTGAAAGTGGGTGGAATATTGCCTAATAAATGTTCAGCCCTCAATTAAATTTCAACTACTATGACTATTATTACATCCTAACTTTGTTCTTATCATTTGGAAAAAGCGCCCTAACATGTGATTGTTTTGGGGGTGAAATTTCCTTAGTCACTGTTTTTCAAGCTTTGCCTGTTCACAAGGTCTTTTTAATGACTATCTTTTTATCATATTCTAATATGAAACTTAATAGTCTGAATCAGAAAAACACTGGCAAGATATCTGTACATGTTACCAGTGATAACAATGGTTTTGTATTCATATACTATCTTTTCACTTCAAAACCTTTCATAAGCTTTATACTTTATAAATGTGAATGACTGATCCTCAACACACTTGACTTATTCCCATTTTCTTCAAACTTCATCAAACCAATGAAGTAGGGCTTAAGCAATGCCTTCTATTTATATTAATACTAGAGGCCTGGTGCACAAATTCATGCATGGGTGGGCTCTGATGAGGGCCGACTGGGCCGGCTGGGGGGAGGGGTCACAGGAGGTTGGCTGGCCGGCCCCGCCCCCAAATCAGGATGGGGGTGCCAATCAGGGGGCAGGGCCAGCCAGGGAGAGGGGTTGTGGGCAGTTGGCCGGCCGGCCCCACCCCCGATTGGGAGGGGGCAATTGGGGGCGGGGCCGGGCCAGAAGGAGAGGTTTCGGAAGGTTGGCCAGATATCATTTAAAAGAGCAATCAGATATCATGCAGAGAAACCAAGATGGTGGCATAGGTTAACACCGGAGATTGCTGCCTCAAACAACCAATTCAAATTACACCTAAAAGACGGAACGGACATCATCCAGAACCACAGGAAGGCTGGCTGAGTGGAAATTCTACAACTAGGAGGAAAGAGAATATCATACCCAGACTCAGAGGAGGCGCAGTGCTGAAGTCACTCAGGTGCGGAGTGTGCGTGGAGCGGGCAGGCGGCGGAGGGCGCGGTTGTTGTTTTCAATCGGGAGGGAGTCTCAGATTCTGAGCTCCAGATCCGGGCGAGTCTCTAGGGACCCAGACTCAAATGGGAGAAGCGGGACTGTCTGGCTTCGGTCG
>NW_006291965.1:2325536-2329594 GCF_000327345.1 Myotis davidii
TTGGGAAGGGGGGGGGGAGGGTGTGGCGGGAACTGGGAGGAGAGGAGTTATGAGGTGAAAAAAGAGGAACAAATGTAATAATCTGAACAATAAAGATTTAATTTAAAAAAATAAAAATAAATAAAAGAGCAATCAGCTTAACATTAAAAACTCTGGCTACCACGTCAGGTCTGTTTTCAACTTTTTGCTAGCGTTGTAAATTGTTTGCAATATCTGCCCATTTGGGGTTGCATGTCATGGTTAAGAATAAATAGGGCTTGCCATACCTCATTACAATTGCCATAGCATCCTGATATCATGGCTGCATATTTCTGGGACTACCCTCAGAAGATGATGGAAGTATTATCATTTTACCAATCGGCACATTATCATTTTCAGATCTAGATTTGAGATAATCCATCAAACCACTATATTTTTCAACTCTCAACTTAGATTGGTTTGCTTTGATGAAATTTATCCGATTGGCCTCCATTTTTGAACACGAATCCACAATAAAATGTTGAGTTAATTTTCCTGCATTTAAAATAGGATTGAACGTGTCCCGCACAGAGAGATGAAATCCATAATACTGCATTTGTGTGACTCATGTCCTTACATTTTGTCTAGTATTATTGTCGATTACACTGTTGTCTCTGAGTCTTAATGCAATATCTGTTCCCCAGCCTTGTTCACCATGTGGAAAAAGAATAGGATATGTCATTGCATCTAATGGAGGAAACAGGATATTGATTTGTTTCATTTTAGTGGCATGTGGATTCTTGGGATCTGGTTTACAATGAATGAGCAAGTCCCTTTCAAAAGGAGGTTCTCCATCTTCAATATGACAGCAACCTCAGTTACACGGTGAGAATTATATCTACCTGGGGTCACTGTTGCGGTCATAATTAATTGCCATTGTTACCTCTGTGGGAGCAAAACCTTTTGCTGCTGCTTCAGATTGGGCTTCCTTTTCTACCTCATGTAGCATCTTGTACGATTTTGTTAATTCATTTATTTCATGCATGAGGTTGTTGATGCTGATCATGAGTCTTTCGGAGCAGCCCTGGTTTTCTGGCATTGCTAAACTTTTACTTGTAGCTTTGGCTGTATCCAAAATATAGAGTTGAGCAAACTTCTGAGAAACATCATCTGAAGGATGTAAAGGTCCAGTACAGTGATAAACTTGTCTGTGTATTCTAAAACAGTATGGGCCATATCCTGGTGGCAATGCAATATTTGCACCCGTGGAAGCAAAAGCAAAAGAAGTATTTATGGAACGAATATTTTCCATGAAATTTTTACTGTCAGAATCTTCGTTTGTCATTAATCTTTTTAAATATGCCGGGTAATCTGGAAAATGTATATCATTTGGACAGACTTTCCCTTTGCTACAACATCGAGTAAATTTCCCATCGGATGGTTTTTCATCTGAGAAATTTAGTGATAGGCAAAATTCACACCAAACAGTCATTCCACCACAACTGTGTTCAAGGATTGCATCCTCCTGTACTCCATTTTCGCTGAGAATGATCGAGTAAATTTCCCATCGGATGGTTTTTCATCTGAGAAATTTAGTGATAGGCAAAATTCACATCGAGCAGTCATTCCACCACAACTATGTTCGAGAATTGCATCCTCATGTACTCCATTTTCGCTGAGAAGGCAGTTCCTACCAGTATTGGTAGAACTTGTTGATGACTGTTCTCTTGACATATTCTGTCGTCGCCACTGCCTTCTTTCAACTTCAAGGACACGTTGGTCTTCAGACATTTTCTGTCGATAACGCCGGTGTTTTTCGGCATCAGAGCGACGTTTTTCCAGTAGCTGGTGTTCAGATACTCCTGTCACAGGCGCCCCCTTCTTTCAAGATCAGATGCACGCTGCTCTACAGACACTTTCTGTCGATAACGCCGGCATCTTTCAGCTGCAGAGCTACATTGTATCAACAGTTTATCTTTAGACATAGTCCCACCTCTCTACTGAAATGGTCTGAGATGCAAGTGAATGAGAGTCCTGGCTATCAGGCTGCTGAGAGCTGTCTGACCAATGGCTGATTCTGTGGGGATGGGACTTCCTCCTCCCTGCTGTCAGTTTCCACAGCTGTGATGAGGTACCTGGGGTGACAGAGGAAGTCCGCCCTCCAAGCCACCCTCTCTCTCACTCTGCTCTATGCCCAGTGGTCTCCTACTCTGCCAAGTCCTCCAAACCTTCTGCTCTCTGCCGGCAAGGTCCCGGGAGTCTGCGGGTGTGGCTAGGCGTGTGCAGCTGCGCCTCCCCAACCAGTGAAAGTCCCGGGAGCCAGAGGCCCCTATGGCCTCCTGGGGCGCTTGACACCTGTGTATGCAAATTAACCACCATTTTTGTCAGATAATTTGCATAGTCACTAGGATTGGCTTTTGGGTGTGGCTTTTGGGCATGGCTTGAGCGTAGCAGAGGGACAGCTAATTTGCATGTTTCTCTTTTATTATATAGAATTGCCTATAGCTGCTTTATTTTACACTATAATAGTAGATCTGAGTAATTGGCACAGACATCATGCAACCCACAAAATCTAAAATATGTCCTATTTAGCCCTTTATTAAAAAGTTTGGAAGACTTCTGGTTTTAATGACAACATGGAAAGAGCTTGAAAGTCTTCAGTCCCATCATTACAAGACAAAAGATAAACAAACTAAAATAAAACACTTTTCTTAGGCTCATCCAAGAATGAAGATCACAGAGCAACCTCTCACCCAGAAATCTGAGAGACAGGCAAATACAGAGAATCACAGATAAGATCAGCTTATCTGGAGCAAAAAATGCTAGAGCCTTCAACTGCTTTGAACACTGAGGTGATCACCTTGACAAATTCCTCGAGTGCCGGGAGCCGGTCCATCCTTGCTGTTTCAAGGGATCTGGCATATATGGCATACTGTTCTTAATATGTATGCTCACCTTCTTGGCACTATGTGTTTTAACCAAGGTCACCTCTCTGAGAAAGGTTGTTTCCCCAGGTAGGTATTTTCCCCTGAAGTTAGGGAGGGAATAAAACCCCTTAACTAAGTGCCAGGCGGGTAAACTACGAACAATCACACTTAAGCTACATAATCTTTACTCCCTGGAATGGAGATAAGAAACGCCCTAACCTTTGGAATAGAGATTGATAGGATTGGAATCAACTGGTATAAATACAGATGTAACAAGACAACAGGACACAGAACCTAGACACAGAACCTAGAGACAAAACCTAGAGACGGAACATGGCAAAAGATCCTGGACAGAAACTGGCAACAGAACCTAGAGACAGAACCTAGCGAGAGAACCTGGCTGAAGATCCTAGAGACAGAAACTGGCTGGAGAACCTAGTGAGGGAACATGGCTACAGAACCTGGCTGGAGAACCTAGCAAGAGAACATGGCCACAGAACTTGGCTGGAGACTGTGGCTAGAGATCCTGGCAAGGCTGCTGATCAACTGAACATTGTCTCTGTGTCATTCCTTCTTCGCTGACTCCATCCACACTTTTGGGGACCCCTGGACCTGCTGGGGTTGGACCCCAGCACTCGAGGCTGAGTGTGGACTAGCTTATGATTGAGAAAGTCCTTGAGGCCCAATCTTAGGGAAACCCAAACACTTTTATGGAATTTACCTCAAGGAACCCCATCAGCTTCTCACAATGATGACCCCAAAAATATACCCTCCCACTTTAGTCATAGGGGGGGTTAAGTAACCATTTTGATATACACTAAATCAATTTCCTGTAATAAGGGCCAATGTTCCAGATGAAATGAGGTTACCAGAATCTTCAATGACCAAGGGAAGGGCAATAAGACAACTCCAGCCACCTGATCTATCCTCCTTATCTCACCTAAGAGGGGAAAAGCCAAAAATTATTTCTGAAGGTCACATCCCAAACACTCATGCCCACAAAAGACTCAGAGTTCATTATAAAATTATAAAACAACTAGAGGCCTGGTGCACAAAAATTTGTGCACTCAGAGGGGAGGGGGGGTTGTCCCTCAGCCCGGCCTGTGCCCTCTCGCAGTCTGGGACCCCTCGGGAGATAACGACCTGCTGGCTTAGGCCTGCTCCCGGGTGGCA
>NW_006291965.1:2330499-2338229 GCF_000327345.1 Myotis davidii
GCCGGCAAGGCAGGCGGGGAACGTTGGAGTCCTCCGTCACTGAAGCAAGCAAGCCTCATGTTCAGTTTAAGTTGCCTGGCTTCTGGCCGCCATCTTGGCTGGCAATTAATTTGCATATCGCCCTGATTAGCCAATGGGAAGAATAGCAGTCGTACGCCAATTACCATGTTTCTCTTTTATTAGATAGGATTCCTCTCCAACAACACCTTACTACTACATCAACAGGGCTCTAGTTTTATAATAATAGTGAATTACAACTAAGAAAGTAACAAGATACAGTTCTATTTGAGAAGGAATTCTTAGGACAATTTATGAAAACAGGAGAGAAAAAATACACCTGAGGAAACTGAATCCTGTGACACTTTCAGCTATAGCAAACATAATCCTAACCAGATTGACATAAAACCTTTCACTAAAGGCCTAGTTAACCTCAGTTTCTATTATCCCATAGATCATGTCCAATTTTCAGCAATTTGCAACATGCTAAAAGGAAAGAAGAAGAGAAACAGGATCTGAGGTGACAAATTTAGCATCAGAACCAGATTCAGTACGGGTAATAAAAATATTCCAAAATCAGATGTTTGTGCTCATTTATGTACACATGTACAAAGTATAAAATAATTCTTAGTTTGGCCTTCTTTCAATTCCTGAAATATGCCACACAAGCTCTATTCTCCTTGAGGCCTTCACACATGCTGTTTCCACTACTGGCGAGGCTTTTCCCCTGCTTTTCACAGAGGTGGTTCCTCCTAACCTTTCAGGTCTCAGCTTAAATATCACCACCAGGAACAGGCTTCCCTGAGCACACTGTCTGAAGATACGCCCTTACCCCACATTGTTATTATCTGTCCTGATATCTTGCTTTTTCCTTTTGTGTCATGAATTACAATTTTTTTTAGTATATTGATGCTTATTTGAATATTGTATTTTTCTTCCATCAACCTGTAGGTCCCATAAGAAGGCAAGAATAATATCTGTTTTCTCTCAATAGTATACTCAGCAGTTAACACATGTCTTATATATAATAACACTGATTAAAATATGTGGAATAAATAAGTACAATTACTTGGACTTTCACCCGCTCAGAGGTGGTGTTTATCCTTCTCCTCCTATAAACTAAATACACCATCTTTCACACTGGTTTTTTTTGCACACTAATGGTTATGTGAAAGACTTACCATAGAAATTAAAGTGTCTAAAGTAGAAAGACACTGCTTGGGGAGTTACTCTTTGGTATTCCATCCTACAATTCAAACTATCAGTCTCTATAAATACTGTAATGTAGGTTTGAGCATAATTTAACAATTAACAAAGAAAACTAATCACTTCCTATGGGTGATTTTTGTCTGTTGTTAATTTTGATGAGTGGCAGAGGTGGCTTAAAACATGCTAACAGGAAAAAAAAATGGAGAAATAAAGTATATTTTTATTACATAATTTTTGAGTCGAAAAATTAAGAAATGAGATGGAAGAAGAGGAAATGTAGCCCTGCCTTACTCTTAGGAAGTTACTGAAGATGTCAAATTAAGCTTTAAATACCTTTCAAATTTTTTCAGTTATGATTTTTTAACCTAAGTCTATGGTAAAGGGTAAAGTGGGGGGCAAATATATGGTAATAGAAAATGATTTGACTTTGGGTGGTGGTACACCATGCAATTCACAGAATATGTATTTACAGAATTGTACACTTGAAACCTATATAATCTAAAAAAAATGTGTATGGTTTTCATCATTGTCATATTTATACTGAAGAATATGCAAATCATAGAATAAAAAAAACTAAGAATGTACTACTACTTGGATAGTTCTTTCATTTAGTCACCCATTAAAAGCCATATTACTAAGAAAATCTCTACAGCAATTTGACATCTTCAGTAGTATATGAGGAACATTCATTGCATCACAGAGACATACCCACCTCCCTAGCTGTTTCCATATGCAAGGTCTTGGGTTGGCACTTTGTTTTTCCAGGCATTTTCTCCTGTTCTCTGAAGATTACATCATGGGTCTCCTGGGCCGGCCTCTGCAGTAGGAAGGAAGAAGAGGGCAAAGGAAAAGAATGACATTTTGGAACTAATAACTGTTAAGAAAAATAAAAAATAATTTTTTCAGCAATAAAAAAATACCTATTATGTAACAAAAAACCTAGTATTTTCACTACAGTATCCCCATGGATTCCAATATCACCATTAAACGGTCATTTAATGTTATCTTCATGATTAGCATCTTGATAACATTTACCAACTTTGTTGGGTTAAAAAAAAGTTCATTTTAACTAGGAGATTAATTGTAATTGCAGTACAATAATTTTCTTTAGGAATATTAGAAAAGAGTTTCATATTGAAAGGATTTAATTTAGTCTTAGTTACAACTGTTTTAATATTGTACTCATCATGCTTTCTTTATTCACAGAAATCAGTAATAATTGAATAGTGCTTCATAGTTTAAAGATGGCTTCACATGTCTTTTCCTATTTTTATCTCAACATTTAGAATAATAAAGTGCTAGAGACATCAACTAAGAATAATAATAAAGATAACATTTGCATTCAAGGTGATTTTGTGACTTTTTAAAAAATAGTTCTTGATTATATATGAAGTTTTGTATTTGGGAAAACAAACACATACTGAAACTCTCTTGAATTTAATGTCATCATTTGAAAATCATATATTAATTTCTATTCCTTTTTCTGAAATGGTCTTTAATAAAAACTTTAAATGTGACATTGCTCCTGTTGACTTTTCTTAAAATTTCATTAAAAAAAACCAAAAAACAACATTGATATTGTGGGTTTTTGACTAGTATTTATATTTCCCTTCTATTTCTTTGTTAGTAAGTTCTTTGATTTTAAATTTTAGGAAAGTTATCAGTTTAAGGCTTGGCATACTATAAGTATATAGTTAGTCACAACATCAATATAATAATGAAGCATTGAAAATTGAGCACTTAGTTTTTTTAATGGGGAAATAAACTTGGTGTTTTTGCAATAATAGTATACAGTAAGCACATGTTTAGCATTACTTAAATTCTCTCTTACATAATACAGGGTGGGGCAAACATAGGTTTACTGTTGTTCATATGAAAATAATACAATAGCCCAGCTGGCATGGCTCAGTGGATGAACTTTGACCTATGAACCAGGAGGTCATGGTTCAATTCCCAGTCAAGGCACATGCCCGGGTTGCGGGTCAATCCCCAGAGTGGCAGGAGGCAGCCAATCCAAGATTCTCTCTCATCATTGATGTTTCTGTCTCTCTCTCCCTCTCCCTTCCTCTCTGAAATCAATAAAACTGTATTTTTTAAAAAAGAAAATAATACAATAGTTAATAATAATACAAGAATAAACTGTTTCACATACTTACAACTGTAGACCTACTTTTGTCCCACCTGTATTACTATGATATTCAATTCAAATAACTGGAATAAATAAACAACACAATATAGTGATATAAGGAGAATAATATAGAGTGAAGATGCAAACAGATTATAAAGTCATCTCCAACTCTTCATAAAAGGATGAAGCCTGTTATTAAAACCACTTTGGTGTCTTCCTTCCCACCAGGGCTCTCAACTCATACATTAGGTTTTATTGTAGACAGTCTGGAACATCCAGAAGAATATAAAGAATGCATATTTATAGGTCTTAATTGTCTCCAGTATTTAATTTCATCATACAGAGATAAGCATTGTTAACATTTTAGCTTATATTTATACTAGAGGCCCAGTGCACAAAATTCATGCAGGGGGGGGTGTCCTTCAGCCTAGCCTGCACCCTCTCACAATCCGAGACCCCTCTGGGGATGTCCGATCGGGATCAGGCCTAAACTGGCAGTCGGACATCCCTCTCGCAATCTGGGACTGCTGGCTCCTAACCACTCACCTACCTGCCTGCCTGGTCACCCCTCACCATTCTGCCTACCTGCCTGATTGCCCCTAAACACTTGCCTGCCTGCCTGATCACCCCTAATCACTTGCCTGTCTGCCTGATCACCCCTAACTGCTCGCCTGCCTGCTGATCACCCCTAACCGCCTTACAGAGAGGAAGGGAGAGGGATAGAGTGTCCAGAAGGACATCCGAAATGACGTCTGGAATGTCGTTCGGCTGTCCAGTCTAATAGCATATTACACTTTTTAAAATAATATATTTTATTGATTTTTTTACAGAGAGGAAGGGAGAGGGATAGAGAGTTAGAAACTTCAATGAGAGAGAAACATCGATCAGCTGCCTTCTGCACACTCCCCACTGGGGATGTGCCCACAACCAAGGTACATGCCCTTGATTGGAATAGAACCTGGGACCCTGGAGTCTGCAGTCTGACGCTCTATCCACTAAGCCAAACCGGTTAGGGCTATACTTTCATTATCATAGGTTGCATACAATTCATTTTGTATATATGAGGGTTATCTTACATGCTGTTTTGGTACTTGTTTTTGTCATTTCATATCTACCTTTCCCCTATCATCAAATAGTTTTCTAAAATAGGAAAAGTATGATTAGGGGGAGATGTGGAAGGATTGTCAAAACACTTTCACAGCCATGTGAACAATAATTAGAGACATGGTCAAGTTAAAATTAATACATCTCTAACAAAATTGATATGTATGAGATAATTGGTGCTTTGGCCAGTATGGCTCCGTTGGTTAGAGCATTGTTCCATACACCAAAGGGTGGTGGGTTCGATTCCCATCAGGGCACATATCCAGGTTGTGGGTTTGATCCCCAATCAGGGCACATATGGGAAGCAAATGATTGATATTTCTCTTTCACATGGATGTTTCTTTCTCACTTTGATGTTTCTCTCTCTCCCCCTTCCTCTCTCTAAAATCATACAAATAATTAAGTAAATAAGAGACAATTGGCAATTAACAAATAAATATATCCATGTCTTTATTAACATATACTTTTAAAACTTTTCTTAAGTTACAAAAATTATATTTTGTTCTTTGAATTACTTAGAAAGTAAAATTATCCTATAAATATACCTCCCCCTAAGAATTTGGTAATATATTCTATCTAGAATGTGCTTTTATGACTAAACAATTTCTCATCTAATAGATTTACTATAATTTAATCAATCTCTGCTGTTGGGCATTCAAGCTATTTGTAATATTTCATTATTATCAGTAAATGTACTTTGCATATTCCTGAACATACATGTTTGAGTCCTTCAAGAAAATCTTGCTAAATTTATCAAATATCATATCTTATATATTACTAAAGTATTATGTATTTCAATTCTTAACTTCTTTCAACCTCAGTTTTCTTTTTCTGCAAAAGTATGGGTTTGGATCAGTTCTGATATGCTCCAATTCTAACCTTGAGTTATAAATACAGTAGATCCTTAATAAGTGAGTAAAAACAATTTGTTAACTCTTAGAAGAAAATGTGAGACACAATTCATGCCTTTCAAATGAGCATAAAGAGGGTGTGTGCTCATGCATGTGTATGTGGGGAGGATACACAGAACCATAAGGAGGAGTTATCTTTCTGGAATATCAATCTTACTTGAGGATTTAGGGACAAAATTTGGGTTTTACCCCTGTCAAATATATTAGGGTGAGATACAAAATTCATCAATTTTTAAGATAGAAAATGAAGTCTTTGAAAAAAAAATATATTTCTGAGTGTGCTGCTTTGAGCTCTGTCCCCCAGAAGTCAGGATTTATTTTTTCACTTTTTTTAAGGAAAAGATGCAAGGTTTTGATTAAGTGAAGAGAAAGAAGACGTCAGTTAACTCAAACATTTGAGAACTGGTATGACATTCTTAGAGTAACTAAGATATTTGAAGTTGTCCTTGGCCTTGGGAATCTAAACACACATTCACTCACTGCACTGCCTCCTCTGAGAAGCGTCAAGAGGTTAAGATTTGTTTGATTTACAAACTAAAACCTGTCCCATCTTGCTTTTTTACAATTTTGTGAATCTTCTAGCTTGTTTCTATTAAAAACATATGGCCAATGTCTAAACAGCAGTTCTATCCTTTATAAATATACCTACAGGGCGTGTTGACTATTGGATATAGTTAATTTACATTTCTCATTCAACGGGTTACAATTTTGCACCAAAAATTATTCTTTGATAATCAACCCTACTTCAAATGCTCCACATATCTTTACATTAAACAGACAATAAGCTTGCCTTTCTTTTAAAAAAAAGTTTTAAAAAATACAGATTTCAAGAATTAAGTAAAAATAACTGAACTGAAGGCAGATTTTTTTTCTATTACAGAAGGATGAAGGAAAATCTGATGTATAATGTTTGAATTGTGGCATTTCAAAATCCAAATTAACTAGAAATCCTCTTTCACTACAAAAATGATTTGCAGCAAGGTAAATAGTTACAAAAGCAAACTCTATCAGGGCCTTGACTTTCTCACTCCAAAACTGACGCAGTGTTCAGAGGACTCCAAACCTTGTGGAAAATGAAGTCTGGTTGTCTCTTGGTAGGGGCGGGATTGATTCTATGATCCCCACGGACACCAAAATCCACAGGTGCTCAAGTCTCATGAAAAGGTGGAGTCGTATTTGAGTCTAATGCACTTCTCCCATAGACTTTAAGTCATCTCTAGTTTACTTCCATTGCCTCATACAATGTAAATGCTATATGAATAGTTGTTACACTGTACTGTTCAGGGAGTAATGACAAGAAAAAACAAGATGTTCAATATAGAACCAACCATCCTGGGCTTAATTACCCAGTACCCTCGGCAACAACCTGACTTTTTCTTCCCACACCTTCTCTATCCAAAGTTGGCTGAGTCTGTGGCAGGTAGGTAGGGCCCACCCCACACTCCGTAGAAAACCTAAAAAAAAAATATTTCAGTATTGAACTCCTACTTCCTATATCCAGCTGGCAAAGAACGTTTCCTTTTCTTTCCTTTAATGCATTCGTTAATTTTTCTTTTTTAAAATTAATGGTTGAGGACGGCTGCTCCGAGGCCAAAATTGGCACGCAGGCAAAGGAAGCCCCCAACAAGGTCCAATCGGGTCTCCTTCTGCCAGAAGCGCCTCTGAAAGCCTCCTCCCGACAGCTGGAAAAATAAAGCCAATAAGCTCTCACAGGTACTGACTGTGCCCTAACCGGTTTGGCTCAGTGGCTAGATCGTAGGCCTGCGGACTCAAGGGAACCTGGCTGGTCAAGGGCATGCACCAAGGGCAATCCCCAGTGGGGAGTGTGCAGGAGGCAGCTGATCGATGTTTCTAACTCTCTATCCCTCTACCTCTCTATAAAAAATCAATAAAATATATTCAGAAAACATGCCCTAACCGGTTTGGCTCAGTGGCTGGAGCATCGGCCTGCGGACTGAAGGGTCCCAGGTTGGATTCCGGTCAAGGGCATGTACCTTCGTTGCAGGCACATCCCCAGTAGAGAGTGTGTAGGAGGCAGCTGATCGATGTTTCTCTCGTCGATGCTTCTAATTCTCTATCCCTCTCCCTTCCTCTCTGTAAAAAATCAATAAAATATATTTAAAAAAATATATTCAAAAAACAAAAGGTGCTGACTGCTCACGAGGACTTGCACTCGCAAGGAAACTTCCCTCGGGGACTCCCGGGACCTGGCAACTCCTGCAGGATGGAAGTTGCGGGGACGGGGGATGACCTGAGGACCACTTACTCCGCAGCCCCGACTGGATAGAAATGAAAATGAAATGTGTAAGACCGAGACCTGCCACTGAGTCTGCAGCATCTTCCGGGACGCTGACCAACTGTTAGGGACCAGGAGAGGACGT
>NW_006291965.1:2338476-2369325 GCF_000327345.1 Myotis davidii
CGCAGTGAGCTCGGAAAAGCACGGGGAGCGAGTTTGTGTCGCTCTGCGGCTCCCCCGGCCCCCGTCCTTTCCCAGGAGTTCGGGGACCTGGAAAGACGTCCTCCGGGCGCCCGCCTCCCCCGTCTGATCGGGAAGGGGACCCGGGCGCACAAGCGATGCGAGTCTCTGTGCTGCGTCCACACAACTCCGCTCAGGCGCATCCCGGCCGCTGGTCGGAGGGGTCACCGATCAGCTGGTCCTCAGCGGGCCCGGACCCCTCTCAGCTTTCTAACCAGAGGGAGTTGGAGGCTGCTTCCCAAGGTTGCACAGGGACTCCGACGAAACATTCTGTTTTGAAGGTGAACCGAGCATACCCGAGAGTTGAGCGTCCGTCGGCACAGGAGGAGTCGAACGGAAAGTAGATGAAACCTCGACATCTTTTAGCATTAGCTGAGCCGTCGTAACAGGGAGCAAGCACATGAACCAGTTTATTATTATTTTTTAAAATCCAGACCCTGGTGCCCTATTTAAGTAGCACACACAGCACTGCCACGCTGTGTCTTCCCTGCTTCCTTTCCGTTTCACTTGGGAGATAGGAGAAACGATTTTCTTTCTGGCACTTGTGCTTGTATGTAGCAAGCGAAAAGGAAGCTGTGTAGAGAGAGAGAGAGAGAGATAGAGAGAGAGAGAGAGAGAGAGAGAGAGAGAGAGAGAGAGAGCTACATTGTACAAAAGAGGGAGAAGCAGGAGTGGAGCTCTTCTCCCATCCCTCGCCCACAAAAGAAACATAGAATCCAGTGTTGTGTTATCTTTATCTCTTCTGTGTAATATGTTATTCTTTAGAACATACGAGTTACTTTTTTTAAGTGGTCTAAGCCCTTAAGCCTCTCTGCCTAAAAGAGGTGCCAAACCTACATCAACGTGAAGCCTTCTCTTCCTTCCGGGCGATGCTTATAAAAGAGTTGAGAAGCCCTCGGATGCCTTGCTCTCTGGTGGCACACAGTTGGAGACCTGCATCTGTGCCTCATTAAAAACAAAGCACTGCTGGCCTCCAAACGCACCGGCCGCCTCTGGCAGTGTCCACTTCCTTTCCCCTTGTGACTGCCGACACTTTGAGAATGAGCGAATGAGCGTTTGGAATGATTTCTTGGCAGTAACCATAGTGGGGACTGGGCCTTGTGAAGAATGCTTTGATGCCTTGTATATCAGTCTTTCTGTCCCTTTTTCAGAAATAGAGCTTTAGGGCAAATGAGAGACATCAAAAAAAAAAAAAAACAGACAAACGAATGGCCTGTTTCCTCCTCATTGGAAAGAATCTCTTTTTTTTGAAGAGATTATAACAGGTTAGCAAGAAGTCTAATCTAATAAGTACAGTAATCATCTTAGTTTCTTGCCGTTGAGGTAGATTAGAAAAGCATCGGTATTTTATACTTGAAGAAACAGATTGAGTGTTCATTGGCAGGTTGACACAGTGCTGTTTGGAACACATCCCAATTCTCCTGGATCACATTTATTGGAACTTACAAAGGATTTTAATATCTTCTTTAATCATATTCTTATGGTGAAATCTCATGAATGTACTCAATGCTTAATTTACGCTTAAGCATTTGGGTCATTCAGGATTTAAAAGTATGAAATAAGATGGGCGTTTGAAATAATGATATATAATATAGGGCTGAAAAATTAAGTAGCTTAACCCATTGTTCAATAATAGTCTTCAGCTATATTTTAGTACATATTTCCTGCAATAATAATACCTTCAATGATATTACTATACATCCTTTAAAATGTCTTCTAATTTGGACTTTTCAAAATTGTCTATACTTCTTTCCCCAATCTAGCCCCTCCCCCCCAAATAGGCTGTATTTCTAGTTAAAGGGGGGAGAGGGAGCATTGTTTACCTTGGAAGTTAGTACCTAATTACAGTTTTCAGTATTAAAAAAGAAAGGTTTTCATTCTTTACTTTTTGTTTTTCTTTTTCTCCAAACACAAGATAGATTGCAATTTTATTAGTCAACATCAACTCCATTGATTTTGTAGAGATCTCTAGCCAGGAGGAGTCAAAGATACAGTGAAAGATACAGTGGTTGATATGTGGATTTTGTTAGTGGTAGGTGTAGATAGGTTACCTTCTCTGAGCCTCAGTTTCCTCTTGATCTAGTGAGGCTGATGAGAACGCAGAAAAATTACCTTACACAATATCTGGTAACACTTAGTTGCCACTGGATAAATATTAGGCTTAACCTGAATCCCTGTGCTCCTTAAAAAATATATGAATGGTGAATATGGAACACTTCATGAACTGAAAAATACCATAGGAATGTTGTTTTTGTGGTTGACTCTTAGAGACTACTATTGGAAAAACAACTGAAGGCTTGACCCAGGGACTGACAGTAAATTAATGGATAGAGCCTATGCTACAGTGGAAGACTATTGTTAACAATGGAATTAGGGTCATGTCAAAGGTCTCCAGCAGGTTATTTTTTATTACTTTTAAATATTTATTGAACTCTCACTGTTTACGAGGTACTGTAGGTACCATCTTCACAGTGTAGAAAAGGAAGGAATATAAAACACAGTTATACTCAAGACACTCACAGAAATATCTATGATGATAGAAACGTTCTATACCTGTTCTGTCTAATATGATAGCTATGAGCCACATGTAGCTATTGAGTGCTTAAAATGCGGCTAATGCAAATGAGGAACTGAATTTTAAATTTTATTGAATCTTAATTTATTTATACATCATGGTCACATATTCCTACTGACTACTGTATTACACAGTACAGGTGTAGGTGGTGACCTAAGACCTTCCTGCAAGAACAGTAAATTAACCCTGCAAAGTGGTTTATGATAAAGGCTGGACTAGCAGTCTGGTGAGCTAATGTTATGTGAGTCTTAGAAGGGAGACTGGGAATGGAATGTCTTGGCCAAGGCTCTTAGCATAGGTGGGTTTTGAGCTGAACTTTGAAAACTAGGTAAGATTTATCTCAGATAGGGAGCCAAAGACCTCCACAGGGAACAGTAAACTAACCCCAGATAGCAAATGTAACTGAAAAGATACAGTAGGACCAGATTATGTAGGAAATCCTGACTGTGGTTTAATTTCTTTCATACCATGCATGCATTCAGCAAAAGAGCACTTCTTTTTTGCAATGCTAATCCTGGGTCTGCAGGACTAGGAGCAGGGTGTAGATTGATGAACACACCACACATGGTCCCTACCCTAATGGAACTTTAAACAAATCAACACAGAGATTTTGAAAAGAGCCCCAAAGGATAAGAAGCATGGATAAAGGCCTAATTTAGGTTAAATGGTCAAAATAGCTCTTTCTGAGAAAATAATTAAATTGAGCTATGAGGGATGGATAAAAGCTGGCTCAGAGAAAATACACCCTTCCTAGGTAGTGGGTAGGGCCCAATGAAGGAAGTAGTAATGAAGGCAGTTTTAGATTGTCTGTCTGCAAATTGAACTGAAGAATCAGAAACCAGAGAGTCTCTTGTCTTCTTACACATGATTTTTATCTGTTTATTTAAATAATTGTATAGTTAGTTGTAAAATGTTTGGGTTTGGAATCTGGCAGCCCTGGGTTTGAATCTTGGCTTATCATTTATTAGTTGGGTAGACTTAGACAAGATTCTTTACTCATTTTTAAAATGGGTTAAAATTCCTACTTTATAAAATTACTGTGCAGAATAAATGAAATAGTGTATGAAAAACCTGATATAAAAATATTGCATACAATACACATTCAATAAACAGTTGTAATTTGTGTAGATGTTTTCTACATAAGGTCAGTAATATAATTTCAGTGATACACAAAGTCAGTTCCTTTAGAAGATTTGCTAACTTTCCCTTTGGTCATTCTTAAAAAAATTCCAGTTTGAAGAGAAACAAAAATAAAATGTTAGATTTAAAAGATTTGTCCTGAATCCTTGGGCTGTTTTCTATATATCACTCCACATTGCGGGGTTTGGTTTTAGTATTTGGGGACCACCCTTCCCTCCCAAAGGGAAGCTGGTCAATATTTTGTGAAAAATAAATGGGCCTACTCCAGTTGATGGATCATGTTTCTGAAAAGTACAGATAAGAGACACTGTCTAAACATGAGGATCAAAGTCAATATTAGTGTTATGTGAACATTGAACTTCATCTGGAAGGCACTGGATCCCCATTGTGAAGTGAAGCACTCAGAGAGACGTACCGATCTTTTTAAGTAAATGTGGTGAGACATTCAGCGTTCGAAAGTAACCTAAAAAGTGAGCATTGTGGTATCTCTTTAAAAGATTAGAACTTTGCCGAAACCGGTTTGGCTCAGTGGATAGAGCGTCGGCCTGTGGACTGAAAGGTCCCAGGTTCGATTCCGGTCAAGGGCATGTGCCTGGGTTGCGGGCACATCCCCAGTGGTGTGCAGGAGGCAGCTGATCGATGTCTCTCTCTCATCGATGTTTCTGACTCTCTATCTCTCTCCCTTCCTCTCTGTGAAAAATCAATAAAATATATTAAAAAAAAAAAAAGATTAGAACTTGATTATCATCCCAAATATTAACAACTCTAAAAATCCTATTACCTTGGTAATGCAGTTATCCTTGTTAAATACCAGGAATCTCAATTTCTAGAAACCTATAAATATAAAGGAATGAAATTTGCTGGCAGTGAAAAACTCAAAAATTTCTAAGACATTTCATAAGGAAATAACTGGAGATGTATTTTATATTTATAGCACATTCAGTGCAACCATTAAATATATATTAATTAGTAAGAAAGTTATTAATGTGAATTACATTTTTAAAAAGGATTATAGGAGTATGTCCAATATAATCCCACTTTATAAAATATTTAGAATAAAAGGTCATATGCCCAAATATAACCGTGGCAGAGGGATGGCAGATGACTTTTAGCTGTTTTTCCATGAGTTTTCCAACTTTTCTTGAGTAGAAAATTAGAATTCGAATACCGGAGATCTAGAAGGAATTATAATAATTCCTGCTTGCTTTCACTTTCCTGTGGCTACAGGGATTTGGAGCTAAATATTAGGAAGTCCTAATTTTTTTTAATCTTTATTGTTGAAAGTATATATGTCCTCCTTTTTTCCCCATTGACCCCTTCTAGCCCAACCCCCACCCCTGCCCCAGGCCTTCACCATCCTATTGTGTGTGTTGAGGTATTATTAATGTATGCATTACAAGTTTTCTTCCCACCTACCTACCCACCCACCCTCCCTCACCTGCCTTCCCTCTGAAAAGGAAGTCCCAATTTTTAATTTAGCCACTGGCCAAAATGACCTTGGGTAAATCCTATTGACCTTATTGGACCTCAGTTTCCTCATCTGATAAAATGAGAGACTAGACAAATGAGGGCCCTTCCAATTTTAAAATGATTCTGGAATCCCAATTTGTCTGGGGGGGGGAAAAAAGTGGACTATGACCTAAGGGACTAGACATAGAAGTCTGAAGTCAAGCACACTGTTATTTGGAAGCTTACTGACCTACCTATCTGTCTAAAGTACTTGTTATATTTTTAGGAAGCAGCAAAGCACTGTATTTTAGGGTCAAATAACTCGGTAAAAGCTTAACATTCTTTTCCTCACTTTATCAGTATCTGTTAAGCAAGGAACTTTCCAGTTTGACCTCAGGCTCCTTTTCTTTTTTTAACCCTCACCTGAGGATATTTTTCCATTGATTTTTAGAGTAAGTGGAAAGAAGGGAGAGAGACGAGAAACGTAGATGTGAGGATTGAGCACTTTACAGGTTACCACATTTTAAAAAATATGTATTTTTATTGATTTTAGAGAGGAAGGGAGATGAAGAGAGATAGAAACAGCAATGATGAGAGAGAATCATTGATCTGCCTCCTGCACGCCCCCTACTGGGGATCAAGACCACAACCCCGGGCATGTGGCCTTGGTCAGAATTGAACTCAGAACCCTTCAGTCTGCAGGCCAGCAGTCTATCCACTGAGCCAAACCAGCTAGGGCAACCACATTTCTTTACAATGTATTATTTGCTCTTTATAATAGGCAGGGAAAGTATTATTTCTGTATTTCAGATAAGGATACTGATGGCCAAGTGACTTACCCAGTTCACATTGACTGTCAGTGGTAGAACGGAGATCTGGACCTCAGAAGATCAAGTGCTTTTGTCGCTATATATTACTGCCTCTTTTAATTTGGATTTTCTGATTTTTTAGTGCTTTACATTTTCTGATATGACAGTTCTCATTCTTACGTGAGAAAAGCTGCCAGGTATTAAAATTTGAAAGTTGGATAAGAGGAGACCTAGCAGCCCATTGCCTTTATGTAGACATATAATGTAATTTCACATTTTAAAAGTTAGGAAAATGAGATCTACAGAGACCAAGTGACATGCTCTATATATCACATTGACAGAGCTAGGAGTTGAGCCCACTGCCTTACAAGGAAATCAGTGGTTAGGTTTTCTTGCAGAATCGAGAAGTGATGCTCTTTGAACTTTATTTGTTTTGAATATTATCACCAAAGTGCAAGGATAATCAACCTTTCAGTAGCAGTTACTGAGCACCTACTGTATCCAAGGTATTCTTAGTTTTTTAATTATTGCTTGGAAGTGCGGTAGCCAACTAAAACAATGTGCAGTTTTTTTGTATGTGTGCAGATGGCTCTGTTCTGTCATTTAGGTACATGTAGTTGGGCATTTTATTTTGGGTATAAATAGTGAGCAAGGCAGGGTTTTGTTTTTTTATATTGTGAATTTTAAGTAATAAAAACCCATCTCTGCCCCCAACCCCCCAAAAAACCAAAATCAAAACAAAACAACAAAACAAAACACCAGTCTGTACCCAGAAGCTAGGATTCTTTTATTTTTGTTACTCCAACATTCATATTGTTGACTTTTGCAGTTCCTGGCAGTGTTGTAAGTGATTATTAGACCTCAGAACAAACTTTCTGAAATAATTGAACTGAGGTTGTTTTTGTTTTTTACTGTTATTCTAGTTATTAAATGATCTACTTTATATAGTAAAACCTGAACACCAGAAAATATCAGAGATTCTAACATATATTAATTGTATAGATCTAGATGTGGCTAGTTGTCCTATCACCAAGGACAAATGCAAAAACAATGTACTGGACATTGACCTCCCTCAGATGATCTCTCAGCATTGGTTAATTATTCCTACAGAATTTTATTTATATTACTAGAATGACAGTGGTAACATTTTATTATAGACTAGAGGCCCAATGCATGAAGATTCGTGTAAGAATGGGCCTTCCTTCCCTTGGCTGCTGGCACTGCCTTTGCTCCAGCCTGGAGCCGCCTTTCTGCCTTCGTTCTGGCCTGGAGCTGCCTTTCCACCTTCCCACACTGCCCAGAGGCCCAGAGCGGCTGGGGCAGTCCTGCCCCGCACCCAGCCGCTTGGTGCCTGCATGTACAAATTAACCCGCCATCTTTGTTGGGTTAAGTTGTATCCTCCGGATTGGCTGGTGGGGTGTCATGAAGGTACAGTCAATTTGCATCTTTCTCTTTTATTAGTGTAGATACTGACACAACTCCCCAGCAAAACCATCAGCTCTGTGAAATCTGGGACCACCTTGTTCATTTTTGCATTTTCAGAATCTAGCACAGTAGCCAGTACATTAGAGTAGTACTCATAAAATGTTTAAATAGTATTGACATGGTGTATTGAACACCTCTGAATCAACTGAGCTAGTTGTCAGGACAAAAGCCTTAGGTCTTAAAATATATTTACAAGTTAAGTTAGCTTGAAAGAATGGTTAGAGACTTGCAACCCTTAGAGTACCCTTATTATTAATATACTAGAGGCCTGGTGCACGAAATTTGTGCACTCAGGGGAGGGGCAGGGGTTCCTTCAGTCCAGTCTGTGCCCTCTTGCAGTCCGGGGGCCCTCAGGGGATGTCCAACTGATGGCTTAGGCCCGCTTCTTGGCCTAAGCCATCAGTTGGACATCCTTAGTGCTGCCGCGAAAGCGGGAGAGGCTCCTGCCACCACCACTGCATTTGCCAGCTGTAAGCCCGGCTTCTGGTGCAATGACCTCCAGGGGGCAGCTCCTGTGTTGAGCGTCTGCCCCCTGGTGGTCAGTGCGCATCATAGTGTCTGGGCGTTCTACCGTTCCGTCGATTTGCATATTAGCTTTTTATATATAGGATATCCCTGTGTCACTAATGAAGTGATCAGTAGAAACCAGGTCACCTTTGAACTATTCTGTTTAGAGTTTCTAGGAAGGATTTTGTGTTCCACGGCCTCCCACCAATTTGTATTGATGGCCTAAGAAAAAAAGAGGGCTTTTTTTATAACCTGTAATTAGACATGTTTCCTCCTCTTTCATCTATGAAACTACTGTCTTCTTGGCAGGAGAACCCCAGGGACAGAACAGATAATGTCATACACAAGCTCTGAAAACCAGTTTTGTTTTTAAAGAACATATTAGAAATCTATTTAGACAGTCTAAAAATGTTATTATTTGTTAGCTGCTTTTATTAAAAAAATTTTATTAGCTATTCATTAATTAAGGCAAGGACATACTCTTGAGAAGGAATGTTTCATGTAAGCAAGAAGGTAATTTCCTTACTTGAAAAGCATGTGTGCAGGCTTTGCAGAAACATTATGTTTGCTGGTTCATTTACTGTGTAAATCAACTGCCTTACATATTGTTTACTAAATCTTGGCCTGTAACATAGATTTTCAACTTGAGTTGAAGTGGATTGAGGAATCCACTTTGATGCCTTTGATGAAAATGATCAAATTCTTAGATGTATTTTGTGTTTTAACATTTACTAGTGTGTGTGTGTGTGTGTGTTTTGAAGTTTAAAGGATTATAAAGAACATAAAATATGGTCCACAATCTCAATGACAAAATAAGTTTTACTGATAATTTGTTTCCATTCCACCTACATTTATTAGCAGGCAAGCATAAGTACATTTGTTCACATTTTTAAAAAGATACAAATAATATATACAAGTGATTAGAAAATTTAAACTGTACAAAAATAAAATCCTTTATCACCCCAAAAGTTTGTTGGTATCTTTCCAAGAAAAATTTTAATGCACATATAGCTCTTTTAAAAAATTACACAAAAGGCTTTATGGTATACACTGTATTTGTCATTTTGCTTTTTCATAGATCTTGGCACCTTTTTCATACCAACATATGCATATCTACCTCATTTTTTTACACCTCTTACTACATGGGTAAACCATATATATTTTACTAGTCTTATATTCATACACATTTAGATTATTTCCAGTGTTGTTGCAGTCAACATCCCGTTCAAAAAATTTGGTACAGTATAATTTCTGAGCAGTGGAATCATGGGTCAAAGAGTATGTGTATTTAAAATTTTGAAAGATTTTCAGATTTCCATTCAAAGATTAGACTGATTTTTATTCCAATCAACAGGGATTATAGCATACTAATTTTCCTGTACTGTTGCCAATATTAAAAATCTGGTGGTTTTAAAAAATTTCTACCAATCCAGTAGGTGAGCTAAATAATACTTTTAAGAAATAGGAATTAGTGGATTTTTTAAAATGCTCTGCAGGATTGAAAAGGTAGTATTCTTATTTTTAATTGTTTTTTATGTTTTACATCTTAAGAGATGAAATTGGCCTGATCCCATGTCCTGAAGCTAGGTATAACCGGAGCCCCATAGTCCTGGTTGAAAACAAACTTGGTGTGGAGAGCTGGTGTGTCAAGTTCCTTTTACCGTATGTCCACAACAAGCTCATTTTGTACAGAACAAGAAAGCAGTGGCTGAACAAAGATGGTAAGTATGAACTCTGTCATCTTCCTTTGTTTTTTGGAAGCAGCATGGAATATAGTGGGAAGAACCCTCTCCGGTTGCTGGCATTGCTGGATTCTAGTTCTACCTCTTTCATTCATTGCCCAGGCAGGTGTGTAACCTCGGAAAAGTGAGGAGTTTGAACTCATCAGTAGTTTTCAAATTTTACATCCATAGTGATTCTATGGGAGGTTCTTCAAGCAGGTTGCCAAGCCACCTACTGAAAACCGAGTAGTAAATCGAGCAATTCTGATTTATCTTTTTTGATATAGAGGGGTCATTTATTAAATTGTATTTGGAGAAGGTATTCTGTGACCAAAAAGAAGAGGACTGCGGTTGCTACAAGCTCAGATTCTCTGGTTTCTAATCCTTTAGTGCTATTCTGTGTGTGTGTGTGTGTGTGTGTGTGTGTGTGTGTGTATAAATAAATAAAAAGAGGTGATATGCAAATTAGCCAGGACGCCTTAACAGTCACGAGGGCTTGGGGGGAGGCTGTGTGGGCAGGTGGGAGGGAAGGGACTGCTGCCCGGTGAGGCAAGCCACAGGTGGTGCAGGCCTGCAGGGAGCAGGGCCTGCCGGTGGGCCGTGGCAGCAGTGGCGAGCAGGCAGGCCCGCAGAGGACAGGGAGCAGGACTTGCCTACGGGCCGCGGCGGCGAGCAGACAGGCCTGCAGAAAGCAGAGAACAGGCTTGCCAGCAGCCGGGCGGTGAGGAGGCCCACAGAGAACAGGGCCTGCCAGCCAGGGCGTGCCAGCAGTCCTGCCTCTGTGTGTGAGCTGCAGAGGAAACACCTTTTCTGACTGCTCATTCGCTAAGCTCCCAGTACGCCACTCGCAGTGCTCTTGGTAACTTGCGTAATAAGAATCTAAAAAAGTGATCTAGGGTTTTCCACCTCACTTCTGGAGGAAAAACTGAAGGTCCACTGCTGGAGGGGCTAAGAAATGTCATATCCTGCCCTAGCCGGTTTGGCTCCGTGGATAGAGCCTCGGCCTGCGGACCGCAGGGTCCGGGTTCGATTCTGGTCAAGGGCATGTACCTAGGTTGCAGGCTCCTTCCTGGCCAGGGGCAAGGTCAGGGCTCATGCAGGAGGCAATCAATCAAAGTGTCCCTCTCATATTGATGTTTCTGTTTTTCCCCCTCTCTTCCTTGCTCTCTAAAAATCAATGGAAAAATATCCTCAGGTGAGGATAAAAAAAGAAAAAAAAAGAAATGTCATATCCTATGAAAGGGACATCTTGAAAATGCCTAAAGAAAGTTGTCATTTTTTTGTGGTGAAGGGACTGGAGTCCGTGTTGATGAAAACACCTTGGCGGCCGGTAGTTGAAGCGGCAGCGGGGTGATGGGGGCGGTGCCTTCCCCTCATCAGCTCAGTTGCCTCCCACAGAGGGAGGCCAGACTGCGGGCCTAAGCCATCAGTAGGACACCCCCTGAGGGCTCCTGGATTGGAGAGGGTGCAGGTTGGGCTGAGGGACCACTCTCCCCCAAATCCCCCTCCCACACACACACACACGAATTTTGTGCACTGGGCCTCTAGTATAAACAATAGAACTCATTTTAGTAGCAATCCAAATGAGATAATGGAGGCATCATGGTGGTAGTTGGATTGTGATTTGTCACACTGTGAAACCCAGTTGAGCTCAAGCCCTCTGTGTCCTTTTCCTATGCTGATATGATCAAAAGAAAACCATCCCAGCATTCACTTCTTCTGCTCCTCTTTGCTGCATCAGACAATCCCTACTCATTCCACCTGGTTTATTTTCTTAGTTTCCCGCTATAGGTGATATTAAGCCTCCATGTACACAAATTCTGTTTACTTTTCAGTAAAAGTAAGACCTAAGGGCTCACTTTTTTGGAGAGTACTAAACCAAGATTGTTTTTGTAAAGCTCCTGGTCCCTCCCCACATTATATCAGTACCTTTAAAAGTACTCAATATGCCTGGTGGCTAAGTTTGAATAAGAACTTTGTTTCATGGAGAATTTTCATTATCAGCTTGGTAGCCATTACCAAAGGCCTACTCATAGCAGAAGCTGTTCTAAGTAGTGTAGGAGACAAAAAGATGAATAATATATGTTCGCTTTACTCAAGAAGCTTATAGTGAGTGAAAAACAATCTCCTTGTGGAGTGTTACCAAAGATATTACATAGCAATTTACTTATATTCCTTTCAGCATTGTCCTTAACATCCTATATAATAAAGAGGTAATGTGCAAATCCACCCTCACTCCGTCACGCCATCACAAGATGGCTGCATCCACAGCAGCGGCAGGGTTCCCATAACACAAGATGGTTGCGCCCACAGCAGAGGCAGGGGTCCCGTAATGAGCCATAACAAGTGATCAGCAAGGACCTGAGGCTGCGGACACCTGGCCGGGGTGGGGGACCTGAGGCTGCACCCCCCCTCCTGGTGGGGCTTGATGGGGGACCTCAGGCCATGCACCCCGCCCTGGCTCTTGACCGGGGTAACTCAGGCTGCGCCCCCCCGCCATGGCACCGGGCTGGAGGACCTGAGGCTGCACCCCCCCACCTGGTGGGGCTTGATGGGGGACCTGAGGCCGTGCCCCCCCCACCCGGTGGGGCTTGACAGGGGACCTGAGGCTGCACCCCCTGCATGGCGCCGGGCTGGGGGACCCAAGGCTGTGCCCCCCACCCGGCAGGGCTTGACAGGTGTGGAGCTGGCCGGGTCTGGGTCTTGCGCAATTTCAAGGTGCACGCAGGTGGCTGGGGACTTGACTCTGGGTCCCATGGCATGCCCCAGACTCTGACAGGAGGAAGATTTTCATATACATTTTACTAATTTTCTTTCATCTCTGACACTTCTATTGCAGAGAAAGGGCAAGTAGCAATATTAAAATATTTCCTCTAATTAATTCCCTTTTAATGTGCACGAATTTCCTGCACCAGGCCACTAGTACTGTCGTAAGAGATTAATAGCACTTATCTGTTTAGACCAGTAGAAAAGGAGTTTGATTTGAAGGTTATTTAATGTGTGAAATAGTTCCTATTTTGTGTGTTTTACTTATTTAGTCCTCTGATATATAGATTTTATACACACACACACACACACACACACATAAATGTATATTAGAGGCCTGGTGCATGAATTTGGCCTGTAGGATCGGGCCGAAACCGGCTCTCCGACATCCCCTGAGGGGTTCCAAATTTCTAGAGGGTGCAGGCCAGGCTGAGGGACCCCACCGGTGCACAATCAGGGCCGGGGAGGGACTGCAGTAGGGCTCCAGGGCGTGTCTGGCCCTTCTTGCTCATTCTGGATCGGCCAAACCCCAGCAGCAAGCTAAACTACTGGTCGGAGCATCTGCCCCCTGGTGGTCAGAGCACGTCATAGCAGGCGGTTGAGCAGCCTTAGCATATCATTAGCATATTACGCTTTAATTGGTTGAACAGATGACTGGACTTAGCATATTAGGCTTTTATTATATAGTATATATTTTTGTATATAAACTTAGTTAAAAGGCTATGCCTAAGTTTATGATATAGTTTATGTTTGTGGCATCAACTTAAAGGTATAAGTTTAAGCGTAAGCTTAAAGGTAAGGATTTTTGTATTGTTAGATCCTCTTTCCTTCTCCATTTCATCTCTCTATAGTAGGTTTTAATATCATTAAGGCACAAAGTAACACCCTATGAATCCATTAAGTTATTTTTTGCCAAACAGCTATATGTGTTTTCTGGCACACAGAAATGTATAATTGAATCAATACATAACTAACTTGGGGCAGGGTGGCAGAATGATACTCTTGTAGAAAAGACAATGTACATTTTAAAATGTCAAAGTCTATTTTTGTTTCAGATCATTGATTTTTGCCTATTCATGTGTGCTAGCCCAACCTGCCTTCTCCTTGTAGCCCTTCCAAGTCTTTTCCTGTCTCTGTTTCTTGCATCTATGGACACTGCACAGTTGGCTTTGCTAAATCTCCTCATCATGTAGTTTTAGTCTTGATAGGCCCAGGAGGACCCGGGCAAAAGATGATGTGGTTAAATGCACTCACAAGAATAGCTGGCATCTAAGCTCTGAGTGCCGATGCAGCTTCACATGTTTATAGAGCTTGATTGCATCTAACCTGCATCCTTATGGAAGCAGTTCTCAGTTTCACTGTTTTGGTGTGTAGGGACAGCACAATTTAGTGTCGTACGTACAACTCAGGCTGTGTATCATTATCAGTAAAAATATGGAAGCGAATTTCTGATTTGGCAGGAAAGGATATGTGAAAATCCTGACTAACATAAGAGTCTTTTACCAAACTTATGAACCGAAGCAATTAGGATACAGAGGTAAATCTTGTTAAGTAAAAGCAAAAAATGTTTGGAAAAAATTATTTCATGAAAATGCTGTGAAAACTTTTTAAAGAAAATATACAAATAAGAACAAGTGAAGAAACTGGACAATTTCTGAACAATTTCAGAAATGTCAGTGTTTGTGTGATTGATCATGCCAAAACCCTAGGTAGGCATCCCCTAAGAGTGTGTTCTGTAAATGAAGGTTACCTTTATTCTTGGAATACATTTTTTTTCTTTTTAATCAAGCTGAATTCATGCTCTCCTTAATGTGCTGAATTCCTTAGATCTTTGGAAAGCCTCTGTCTGTATTAGGGCTCTCCAGAGAAACAGCCAGCTGAAGATTACATGTTACCAGGAGACTTACTATGACACATCGGCTTGCATGTTTTTATGCAGGCTAAGAAGTCCCACCATCTACTTTCTGCAAGGTGGGGACCCGAGAAAGCCAGCGATGGGACTTAGTTTGAGTCTGAAGGCCTGAGAACCAGCGAGCCAGTGTTTTAATCAGTCCAGAGGCAGGAAAAGATGAGAAGTCCTAACTCAAGCAGACAGACAGCGAGCAAAAAACAGGGATGAATTCCTCCTCCTTTCTTCTCATGTCCTAGGTGGGCCTTTAACAGATTGGATGATGCTTACCCTAATTATGGAGGGCAATCTACTGTATCGACCAATGCTACTCTTGTCTGGAAACACCCTCACAGACACACTCAGAAATAACGTTTAAGCCGAAACCGGTTTGGCTCAGTGGATAGAGCGTCGGCCTGCGGACTGAGAGGTCCCAGGTTCGATCCCGGTCAAGGGCATGTACCTGGGTTGCGGGCACATCCCCAGTGGGGAGTGTGCAAGAGGCAGCTGGTCGATGTTTCTCTCTCATCGATGTTTCTAACTCTCTATCTCTCTCCTTTCCTCTCTGTAAAAACTCAATAAAATATATTAAAAAAAAAAAAAAGAAAGAACGTTTAATTTACCCATAGCCTGGCAAGTTTAACCATGGTTTAGCTAAAATAATCATTACAGCATCTCTGTTTAATTGCTTGGAGACTGATATTTTTTTAAAAAATCTGATGCAATAATAGCCATATTTGGTTTGGGAGAGAAATGATACTGTGATTCTGATTTTTGAGAAATCCATGACAAAAACAAGCAAAAGAGAAGTCCACAGCATTGGAGTCTTAACTGAGCAGAGCTCTACCCCACACTTTGACCATCTCCATGTGTGCCATTCCATCATCATCTTTTGCTCTCCCCTTTCTCACCATTTCTGCTCCATTATTGTGCTATTTTTTTAAAAGCCATCATCAGCTCCTCAATTCTTATTCCTCATCTGGACAAATGTTATTACCTCATAGCTGGTCTACCCCATTTTCAATCGCTATTTTGTAATCCATTTCCATACCATTAGCCAGTGTCACAAACAACACATCTCATTTCATGTTCATGCTGTCTACATTGTCAATAGAGTTGGCTTGGTATTTAAGGGCCTTCACAATCTGTCCCCAGCCTACATTACCAATCTTTCCTTTAAAAAAATGATGTTTCTATCTCTCTCTCCCTCTCCCTATATATATATATATATCTTTATTGTTGAAAGTATTACAGATATCACCCTTTTTCCCTCCTGTTGACCCCCTCCACTGTGCTCCCGTCCCCTCTCCAGGCCTTCCCCGCCTTATTGTCTGTCCATGAGCTGTGCATATATGCATATAAGTTCATTGGTTAATCTCTTCCCCCGCCCTACCCCCCCACCCTGAAGTACATCAGCCTATTGCACGCTTCAATGTCACTGGATCTATTTTTGTTCATCAGTTTGTTTTGTTCATTAGATTCCACATATAAGTGAGATTATGTGATACATGTCTTTATCTGACTGGCTTATTTTGCTTAGCTTAATACACTCCAGGTCTCTCTATGCTGTCTCAGAGGGTAAGAGATCCTTCTTTTTTCACAGCTGCATAGTATTCCATTGTGTAAATGTACCATAGTTTTTTAATCTGTTCATCTATCAATGGGCACTTGGGCTGTTTCCAAATCTTAGCTATTGTAAATAACGCTGCTATGAACATAGGGGTGCATATATTCGTTGTGATTGGTGTTTCTAGCTTCTTAGGGCATATTCCTACATGTGGGATCACTGGGTCAAATGGCAGTTTCTTTTAAAATTTTTTGAGCAAACGTCAGACTGTTTTTTATAGCTTTTCTTCTACTTCAAATTCAGTATCAGAGGTTGTAGATTCTCAGCCCTTGAACTAAAGCCAGCCCACAGATATATTTTGTTTGTATAATGCTTTTAAATCATTTTTAATATATATTTTTATTGATTTCATAGAGGAAGAGAGAGGGACAGAGATAGAAACATCAGTGATGAGAGAGAATCATTGATTGGCTGCCTCCTGCATGTCCCCTACTGGGGATCAAGCCCGCAACCTGGGCATGTGCCCTTGACCGTAATCAAACCTGGGACCCTTCAGTCCGTAGGCTGATGCTCTATCCACTGAGCCAAACTGGCTAGGGCTTTTTAAAATTATTTTTAATTAGGTAAACACTTAAAATCAGGATGAACTTTTAAAATTAGCATGGAAATCTGCATTTCTATCTTCACTTAAAAAATCAGAAGCCCTCAGTGCATAAATTTCTCCATGGTGCCAATTGGCTGGGGCTCACAGCCTCTGCTTTTCTTGACTAGGGAAGCTTGTTCCAAGCTTTGCTACAACCTCCTCATGTTCTTCAGACACTGAGGGAGAGTGTCAGTTGCTACTTACTAGGTTTGCTTTCCTACATTTTGACAACCATTTGAACCTTGAAAGCATTTGAGTTTTGCAGTCCTTTGATATACATTTCAGCCACAACATACACTGTTCCATTCTGGACTTTGCTGTGTACTACTGCCTTATTTCTGTGTTTTTTCTGAGGCCAGGTTTATGTCTTACTAGAGGCCTGGTGCATGAATTCGTACACCAGTGGGGTCCCTCGGCCTGGCCTGTAGGATCAGGCTGAAACCAGCTCTCCGACATCCCTGAGGGGTCCCAAATTGCGAAAGAGTGCAGGCCGGTCTGAGGGACCCCACTGGTGCAGGGGAGGGATGTGGGAGGTTGTCCAGCTGGGGAGGGACTGCGGGAGCGCTCCAGGGCGTGTCCAGCCCCTCTCGCTCAGTCCCAATCGGCCGGACCCCAGCAGCAAGCTAACCTACTGGTCAGAGCATCTGCTCCCTGGTGGTCAGTGCATGTCATAGCGACTGGCTGACCGGTCGACTGGCTGCCCCCTGGTGGTCAGTGCACATCATAGGTTGAGTGGCCTTAGCATATCATTAGTATACTCCGCTTTGATTGGTTGAACAGACGACTGGGCACTTAGCATGTTAGGCTTTTATTTTATGTTTTATGGTGTCATTATTGTGGTTGCCAGCATAAACACACCCACACCCACAAACCCATAAAACCTTTTTGACTGCTCCAGGAGACAGCAATTACTTCTCTGCACACCTGTGGGAGTCCTTTATTCAGAATGCTTGCACAGTAACACTTACCATAGTTTTTTTATAGTTGATTATTTAAATAACATTTTCCCCAGCTTGATTGTTAGTTTGTTAGAAAAAGGGATTATGGCTTGTCTTTTCTTTATCCAACACCTTATGTGTTTAACAGACATTTATCAAAAAAATAACAAGAGTTTGATAAGCAAAAGACTTTAGCTTAGTCTGGCTATTGGTTCAGTGATTATGTTCTATAATAAGTGACCTTTTGGTGTTTACCATATAGCTTTATCTCAAGCCTCTTATATTAACCTAAATGTATTTTGGAAAAAGCCATTAACCAATCCAAGCTGACCTTGGATTTATTTCTAAATGCATGAAAACCTATCTGTCAGAGACAGTTATCAAACCCAGTGATCATTGCCATATAACTGCTGGCCTTGGGCAGCAAAGAAAGCTTATTGATTTTTCTCTGACTGTTCTGCAGCATATCCTCCTTGTTATAGCTGGATTTAGCTACCTTCCTGTATATAATGTATCCCGATTCATTTTCTCCTTGTGATGGGAAGAGGAGTTAGTTACATACTGACGTGTGTCTAATGAACAGTTATTTGCTGATACATATTCTGTTATTTGGAGAGAGATCTGTTTAATATCAAGAAATGGTAGGGATTTCAGTAGCTCACATCTTAGTAAAACTGCAAAGGAAAATAGTATATAGTTGATGAAATATAGAGAGAGTGAAATAATTACAGACAAATAAAGATACATTTATCTTTATCTAGAGACCTTTGGTGTATCTTTAGATCTTTGGTTCAGGTCTCACTCGAAGAGGGCCGAGTAATTGTAGACAGTGTGCTGGGGTGGAAATAGCATCTGTTTTGCAGGAAAAGAGACCTAGATTTAGAATCAGTTCATCAATACACTAAAGTCACTTTACTTAACCTCTTCCTATTTTCACACTAGTCGGTCTCAGAGGGTTGTTGTAAGGATCATAGGAAGTGGTATATGTAAAGCACTCAGTACAGTGCCTGGCATGTAGAAACTAATCTCCTTTCTCTCATTTAGCCAGAGCCAGTGGGGAAGAGGAGCAGAAAAGTACATGTAATTCAGGAATGATTCCTTAAATGTTTTGTATTTCCAACCTAGTTAATTTTTTCTTTAATGGTCCTTTCCCACTTCTGATATTCTACTTCATCCCCGCCTCTTGGATCACATTGAATACTTTCTGAAGGAAGGCCTGTCTGAACTTGAGTCCTGAATCAGGAAGAGTTAGCGATTTGTCAAAGAGGAGGGGAGAGGGCCTGGGACTGAATATTACACTGATGGTTGATGAAGGCTGTTGATATGCTTTAAAACCAGGGATTCTTAGAAGTTGAGAAGCATCCCCTCTGCTCAGCAGTCACTGCTCAGATAGCTCAGGAGATTCCTTTCCTCCTTCTGGGGGCCCCACCCCAGTATGGTTTATGGAACTGGGCTAGGAAATACAAGCTTTGTAACAGGAATTACCATTGGGTGCTTACTGTCAGGTACTGTCCTAACGCTTTGTGGGTTTGAATCATTTAATATCCCCATGAATAGTACTATTACCAGCTTTATTTTACATGAGGAGGACAGTAGCACAGAAAGATAAAGTGACATGTCCAGAACTTCCCAGTAAGTAGTAGAGCTGGCTGGGCTCTGAACCCAACAGCTGCTGTTGCCCTGGTAGGGGGAGACCCTGTAGTAAAGGAAGTGTTACTTTGATTAGTCTTCCTCTCTCTTCACACAACCACAGAATGAAAAGTGGGGACTTAGGTATTTTTCTGTGTGTTTGTCTTGTACTGCTGTACAGAGTCTCTCATGGAGGATGAACTTGTCTTCATTTATGGGTTGGGTAGGAGAGTTGCATTAAGAATTACAAACAAATAGTCACAACCCTGAGTCACACTTCTTTTTTGTTTTTCCTTAATACAGAAAGGAAAGTCCATGAAACAAAATAACAGTTTTTGTAGATAGTATTATGGATTGAAAAATTATAGACTTCAAAAGAAATACTAGAGACCTTCCCATCATATACAAATGTTTTTATATAGCTACTTAACAACCAGGTGTGTTTTTTGTTGTTTATTTTATAAGTTTAGAAATTTAGCCCAAACCGGTTTGGCTCAGTGGATAGAGTGTCGGCCTGTGGTCTGAAAGGTCCCGGTTTCGATTCCGGTCGAGGGCATGTACCTGGGTTGCGGGCACATCCCCAGTAGGAGATGTGCAGGAGGCAGCTGATAGATGTTTCTCTCTCATCAGTGTTTCTAACTCTCTATCCCTCTCCCTTCCTCTCTGTAAAAAATCAATAAAATATATTTTAAAAAAAAGAAATTTAGACAGTTTCACTATAGGAACATCTGCCTCATGATTACTTCTTTGATAAATTCGTGTTAAAAATTTTTTTTTTTGTTAATCCTCACCTGAGGATGTTTTTCCATTGATTTTTAGGGAGAGTGGAAGAGAGAGGGAAAGACAGAGAGAAACATCAATGTGAGAGTAATACATTGATTGGTTTCCTCCTGCATGAGCCCTGACCAGGGCCTGGGCTGGGGAGGAGTTTGCAACCAAGGTACATGCTCTTGACCGGAATCAAACCCGGGGCCCTTTGGTCTGCAGGCCGATGCTTTATCTGCTGAGCCAAACCAGCTAGGGCAAAATTTTTCATTTTTTGATAAGGAGCAATGGTATTTAGATGAACAAACATTTATCGAGTATCCACTGTCAAACAGCTGTAGTGATAGGGAATGAATCTAATTGCTCACAACACTGAGGTTGATGTTATCACCATTTCACAGATAAGGAAACTGATGTTCAAAGGTGTTATCTAGACAGTAAGTGGAAAAACTGAAATTTGAACCCAGGCAGAGACCATATTTTTCTCATTTATGTTGAGTAAATGAGTAATTTGAAGATGCATTAGAGAGGACCTTCCCTTCAAAAAACTTACGGTCTCCTTAAGAGGATAATATTTATCAAGATCAGTAACAAAGTAAGAAAAAAAAAATTAAGTAAGATGCACACAGAACACAGAGATGAAAGATTGCTTCCAGCCAGGTAGGTCAGGAAAGTCTTTAGGAAGAAAGATGCTTTAAAAAGTATTTTTTTCAGCCCTAGCCAGTTTGGCTCAGTGGATAGAACGTCGGCCTGCGGACTGAAGGGTCTCGGGTTTAATTCCAGCCAAGGGCACATGCGCAGGTTGCTGGCTCGATCCTAGTTGGGGGCATGTAGGAGGCAGCCAATCAATGATTCTCTTTCATCATTGATGTTTCTATCTCTCTCTCCCTCTTCCTTCCTCTCTGAAATCAATAAAGAAAAAAAATATATTTTTTTCAGAGATAGGAGGACATTTCTGGCAGAGAGAATAGCAAGCAGGTAACTCTGAGTTATATCCAGAGAGGAGAAGGTAGGCAGGTAGGAGGTGTTTAGTGAATGGTGGGGATTGGTCCAGGAGGAGTGTAGCACTTGAAGAGCAAGCAGTGGAAGGCCAGGCTGACGAGACTGGGACCAGGTTCTAGATTCTTGGTACATTTCTTCAATACCCCGTGCCCTCTTTAGTCATGCTATGGTACCATAACCATTTGAGAGTACACTATATGTGGAGTTTTATGCCTCTTTACAAACTTTGCTCACATTTAAAAAATATATTTTTATTGATTTCAGAGAGGAAGAGAGAGGGAGAGAAACATCATTGATGAGAGAGAATCATTGATCGACTGCCTTCTGCACACCCCACATTGGGGATTGAGCCCACAATCTGGCATGTGCCCTTGGCCAGAATTGAACCCAGGACTCTTCAGTCCACAGGCCTGAACATTTTTTCCCCATGGTCTGTAATGCCATTTACTGCCTTATTCCTCTGATTCATTGATAGCCTTCCCTGGGTACTCCAGTAAGAATTAATTGCAGCAGTTTTGGTGGTCCCTCAAATGTAGCATATATTTCTAGTTCACATTTATTTCATTTTACCTTACATAATTGTTTACATTTCTCTCCAACTAAAGGGTAATCTTCTGGAGAGCAAGATGAGGTCATATTTATCATTATATCCATTCTTTCAATTCTAAGGGCCCCGTTTAATCTTTGTACATAGTCAATAATTAAAATATTTGTGGAATTAAATAAATAATGGTGTAGAAATTTATATTTATTTTCCCTGATAAATGTTAAATTAGTGCCCAAAACTACTGAAAGTAAAAGAAGGAAGAGGTTAAATTATTCTTTATAGTTATACTAAAGGCCCTGTGCATGACATTTGTGCACTTTGGGGGGGGGGTGGTCCCTCAGCCTGGCCTGTGCCCTCTTGCAGTTCGGGACCCCTTGGGGGATGTCCGCCTGCCAGCTTAGGCCCGATTCCTGAAGATTCCCCCAGGGATTCCCCTGGGGACCGGGCCTAAGCCAGCAGTCAGACATCCCTCTCGCAGTCCGGGACCCCTCACTCCTTACTGCCTGCCTGCAGCAGAGGTAGGAGAGGCTCCTGCCACTGCTGCTGCTCTTGCCAGCCGTGAGATGCTCCTGTGTTGAGCGTCTGCCCCCTGGTAGTCAGTGCGCATCATAGTGACCAGTTGTTCTGCCATTCGGTTGATTTGCATATAAGCCTTTTTTGATATAGGATTTTGTTTATACATGTAATGCTTTTAATAAAGATAATGGTAGAAAATAAATATGTTCTTATCCTACCTTTTGTTTCTCATTTATAAAGTGTTATAATATATTCATTAGTAATGAAATCATAAGCTCACAATAAATGTTAATCTCTTATTGAGGTGGTTGAGAATGGAATGATTGTTTTTTGCTAGCGTATTTTAAAATGACTGTAGGGATGCATATATGTGTGCTTGTTTTTAGATTTAAAAAATTTATTTTTCTTAGACACTGAGAATGTCCCAATTATTTATTATAGACAGATATTTCAATTGCAGTATAAGTGAGTTATTTAAAGCTGTCATATTCTGATCTTGCCACACATTAATTGAGAGACTATAGGCAAAATGCTTAAATTCTCTAAATATCACTTTTCCTGTCTGTAAAGTGAAACAAGAATATCTTGGATCGTGATCGTGAGAATTTGAAATAATGTAAATAAAGTATTTTTGTCTGGTACACAATAATGCTAAATAATTATACCAGTTTTCTTATTTTTTTAAAAAAATATATTTTATTGATTTTTCACAGAGAGGAAGGGACAGGGATAGAGAGTTAGAAACATTGATGAGAGAGAAACATGATCAGCTGCCTCCTCCACACCCCCTACTGGGGATGTGCCCACAACCAAGGTGCATGCCCTTGACAGTAATCGAACCTGGAACCCTTCAGTCCGCAGGCCGACGCTCTATCCCCTGAGCCAAACTGGTTAGGGCCAGTTTTCTTATTTTATTTACGTAGCATTTAATATGAGCTTGGTATATGTTTCATTAATTTAGTATTATGCCCTAGCTTGATCAACTTAATCCTAAAATTCTCTTTTCAGTTTTAGTAAAATGAAGACAATATATCTAAATATTACTGATTTCATTCTATTAAATATAGGCTTATGGAGCTTATTTGAATATATAGGAATTATGTCAAGACCATGATAGACAAAAATCTAGTAAATATGAATAGGCTGTTCATAAGATGAAAATAGTAAACAATGAAAAAAAGTTCATATTAGTGATTGGAAATTAAATATATAAAGTAAAACAATCAAAGTATAATTTTTTATTTACCACATTCATTTTTTTAGTATAATTATATAGATTGGAGTTACAGGGACTTAAATACATTCATGTTATATAAATAGATACAGTACATTTGGAAGACAATTTGGAAATGTTTAGTAGGAGCCTTGCTGGTATTTGTATTGTTTGACAGTAGTTCTACTCCTAGAAGAATATCCACAGAAAATAATCTACCAGACAAAAAATGTGTATTAAAATATTTTTATAATATTATCTATAACAATAAAAGCAAACAGGAAACACCCTAAAGAATAAGATAAATGATAGCATATTAAACTATGGGATTGTTTCACAGCTGTTAAAAATGCATACTGTAGCAATGTAGGAGAACGCATATGTAATAATGTTGAATGAAAAATATATAACAAAACTGTATATCATTGCTATAATTATGTAAAAATGTGTGTAACAAAGGATAGTCTTCAAAGAGGAATGTGAATGAATTGTGTTAAATTAGTTGATTATGAGTGATTATTTTTTTCTTTTGAAAATTTGCAGTCAATTCTTGAAATATTTGTGGAATTAAATGAATAGTGGTATAGAAGTGTTTCTTTTCTTTAGTAAATATTAAATTAGTACCAAAAACTACTAAAAGAATGAAGAGGTTGATTTGATTATTCTTTATAGGCATATTGTATTATAAAGTTATTTCAATGTCAACTTTTAAGAAAGAGTTATACTTATCATAAGTAGAAGAAAATCTTGAGGATAATCTCCTTATCCCTGACAGCTTAGACAGTGATGGCGAACCTATGACACGCGTGCCGGAGGTGACACACGAACTCATTTTTTTGGTTGATTTTTCTTTGTTAAATGGCATTTAAATATATAAAATAAATATCAAAAATATAAGTCTTTGTTTTACTATGGTTGCAAATATCAAAAAATTTCTATATGTGACACAGCACCAGAGTTAAGTTAGGGTTTTTTCAAAATGCTGACACACTGAGCTCAAAGGTTCGCCATCACTGGCTTAGAACAAGGTATAGCTATCATTAAAATTACTGTGACATGAGATCTATATGTCAGTATAATGTGAGCATATATTTCTATATAAAATAAAATAAAGACCTTAAAGAGAAGCCGAGCTTTAAAGGATAGGACTATTTGTTTTTAATATGACTTCTCTTTATTTTAGAACTGATAGATGTCACACGCACCCTGCTGCTTCTAAACCCAGACTTTACCACGGCATGGAACGTGAGGTATGTCATTCTTATCAGTGATAAAATGAAGTTCTCCAAATTTCTGAAGACATACAAGCCCCAGAGTTGTTAGCTTTTTGAAAAATGAAATAGAAACCATTTGTCCATGGCATCTTCTACTCGTTCTTTATAATAAGCCCATGAAAATTTTAACATACACTTTGCCCCTTTTTGCATATTTATGTCTGTTCTCTGTAAACTTCTTTCCTGAAATATAAATCATCATGTTGAATTACAGTATACCATTTGATACCTACTTTTATTTTCCTTTCTTTTTAAGAGAGGTAGGGGCAATCAGCATAGTTGGTTGACGAGTAAGACCCTGGTTAGTATATTTGAGAAGCATTACAGTGTGTGGGGTGAGCATTCAAGGCCACAAACTTGTAATCTCAGTTTAGTCACTAACAGTGGGACCTTTGGCGGCAAGTCACCTGCAGACTCTGGCACTCAGTGTTTTAGAGAGAGGTCATATTTTGTTGATATCTTTAATTCTATTATTGTAGCTTTAAACACAAATACTTGATCGAACTATTACAATTCAGACCAGGTTCATGTTTTTCAATATATATGGTTTTTAAAAACTGGTGGTTCCTTAGACTAACACAAATCTCTTAAGAGGAAGGCAGGATACAAATTATCCTATATAATAAAAGCATGATATGCTAATTAGACCAGACGTCCTTCCAGACGGCCTTCTGTGTGTGAAGCCGGGGCTGCAAGGGCTGAGGCAGAGGCGGCCGCCATGGTGGGTGGGGCCCGAGGCAGCTGCCATGGCAGCAGGATCCAAGCCCCTTGCACGAATTTTGTGCATCGGGCCTCTAGTAGATAAATAAAAGTGAAGTCTCAATGAACATTGTGAATACATTTTAATTTTTCTATAGAGAATAGCCATGGATTATAACTTTTTATCTTTAAAGGTTACTTAAATAATACTTCATTTAATTTTCTTTTCTTTATTTATTTTTATTTTTTTGTTAATCCTCACCCGAGGATATTCTTCCATTGATTTTTTTTATTTTTAGGGAGAGTGGAAGAGAGAGGGAAAGACAGAGAGAAATGTCGATGTGAGCAAAACACATCGATTGGTTGCCTCCTGCATGAGGCCTGGGCTGGAGAGGAGCCTGCAACCAAGGTATGTGCCCTTGACCAGAATTGAATCTGGGACCCTTTGGTCCGCAGGCCGATGCTTTATCCACTGAGCCAAACTGGCCAGCATCTTCATTTAATTTTCTGTGAATTTTAAGCAAGTTTATATTCTGAGTTAGTATTTTTTAATAGCTGCTGAATTTTGTATTTAACTGATTTTTTAAATTTTAGGTAACTTTTACGATGTCTTTTTTAAATTGTCTTTTGAATAATTAATGATCAGATATAAAGAGTGAGTTATATAGCTTCAAAATATATGTAATTTTATAATTCTCATTTTCTTTTATGGAAAGCACCACAGCAGTAGGGAATAGACTAATATTTATGAGTGGCTACTATATTCTAAGGACCATACTACAACTTTATACATTATCTTATTTAATCCACACAGTTCTTAACAACTTTTTTTTCATTCATCAAATATTGATTGATAATTACTGTGTGCTAGGTTCTAGGCACTGGGAATAAAACCAAGAATAAAACAAACAAAACTCCCTGTCCTTGTGAAATTTTTATTCTAATAATAATAAGAAAAGCAATAAGGACATTCACAAGTAAAATATATAATAGACCATGGGTTGGCAAATCCTATGGGGAGAAGCTGGGAAAAGAATAGGGAAGGCCAGAAAGAGAAAAGAAAGAGTGGTATTGCAGTGCGAAATAGGAGACATTAGAGAAAAGACTGCGTGAAATAAGGGATCAGTCTTTGTGGATTCTAGGGTAGGAACATTCCAAGTGGACAGAACAGCAAGTGAAAAAGCCCCCAGTCATCTCTGAATTGTCCCTAGGTGTTCTGGGACAGCAAGGAGTCCAGTGTAACTGGAGTAGCATGAAAGAGGGAAAGAATAATTTAGCTAAGAGATACTGGTGACTTGAAGACGAGCTCGGCAGGGAAGTCAGAAGTCATAAGATTCTCACCTATTTTATAAACTGTATAAGCTTATACTGTATTTAATAACCTGGTTTAAAGACACAGATGATGAATTGAATATGAGAGAATCAAGAGGGTGAAGTTTGACTCTGGTTTTGGGCCTAAGCAACTGAAAGGACGGACTTGCCATTTACTGAAAAGGGGACATCTAGAAGAGGAGCAGATTTAGGTGGGGCTGCTGGTTGGCAAGTCATTTTGGGATGTTAGGTTTGTGTCTGGCTTGTTGTGTATGAATCTAAAATTCAGGTGAGAGTTCTAGGCCAGATGTTAATTTGGGAATCACTGGAAAATAGATAGTATTTAAAGCCCTGAGATTGTTTGAGATACTCAAAGAAGTGGGTATAGGTAGAAAAGAGACCCAGTCCAAAGACTGAGCACTGCTACACTACAGTTTTCTAGAGTTGCACAGCCCAATATAGTAGCCACTAGCCATATGTGGCTATTGAGCCCTTGAAATGTGACTCAGTTGAAAGGTACTGTAAGTGTAAACTACAGCAGATTCTGAAGACTTAGTGCCCCTAAAGTAAAATATCTTATTACTAATTTTTATATCGATTATGTGTTGAAATTATAATATTTTGGAGGTACTGAGTAAGGTAATCAGGGCACTGAAAATAAGTAAATGCAGTGAAAAAGAAAGGAAGGCAATAGAGAAGTGGGAATACCATTTTTATTCATGTTCTCATATTCTTCATTAGAGAGAAATTGAAAATCCTTAAACAAAAAAATTCCTCTTAGCATAATGTATGTACATACATGTACATACACACACATATATAATTCAGTGGAGGAGAAAGAAAAAAATCTTAAGATATATGAATCTTAAGTCCTATTTCATCAATTAACTACCAGACAACTTTGGACAAAACCTATTAACTCCTCAAGAGATTTAGTTTCCATATCTGTGAATAAAAGATTTGAATTAAGGTGATTATTTTTATGATTCTTTTGAAATGGACTTTTTTTTTATTACATGTGGTTTGGTCTTATGAAATGAAATTGTTCTATAAAATAATTTCAGTGATGTTAATAGCAGTTAATCTTGAACTTATTCTAGGAAGATTATTGGGAAAGTTTTTTGCCAGATGAGTAGAAAGGAAATTTTGATTTTTTTTAAAAAACATTGTAGATATGTGTTCTAGTAAATTTTTAAAAAAATATATTTTATTGATTTTACAGAGAGGAAGGGAGAGGGATAGAGAGTTAGAAACATCGATGAGAGAGAAACATCCATCAGCTGCTTTCTGCACGCCCCCGACTAGGGATCGAGCCCACAACCATGGTACATGCCCTTGACCAGAATTGAATTCGGGACCCTTCAGTCCGAGGGCTGATGTTCTATCCACTGAGCCAAACCAGTTAGGGCTGTTCTAGTAAATTTTAATTTGTATTAGTAAGATTGATTGAGTTACAAAGACGTGGAATCATGAATACATAGTGAAGAAAAAACAACCAGCTTTGGAAGTAAACTGATCTAACCCTGTACGATCTTTTGCAAACCAAAGACTTAACATTTTATGTTTAATTGTTGGTGTATTTCTTCTGCAGGAACTCTGGGAAGAATTGAGAGATTTTTGACTGCATTTTATAAACTGCTAAAAACTGGTATAGCACATTGGTACTTAAATTTATAGGTGTTTCAGTCTTAGGAAAAAAAATACAGGCAAGAGTAAGTTTTTGAACTGATATCCTGAGGTTAGAGTAAGTGATGCATGTAGGTTAAAAATCCATCTGGTTATAGAAAAAAGTGACAGATGCTTCTCTTTTTTTCTCCTATTTTGTTTTCTTTGAATTTGCTTTGAAAATTGGTGAATTACTTGATGAAAGAGGTTGACTTCATAACAATGTCCTATTTTTCCAACAGTCTGCACATAGAATAAGCAGAACATCATTGAGTAGCTGAGTAGCTGACAACAAGCTGCAGTGATTCGGGTCCTTTACTCATGGCCTATTGGTTTAAATTGGTAACTTTATGGATCTAATTTTTGGTTCTGACACTTTGAGCTTGGAGACCTTGATCATGTTATTGAATCTCTCCCTAATTCAGTTTCCCCATCTGTAAAATTGAGTTAATATTAGATTGCACTACATGAAATTGTTGTTTTTGTAGGTCAAAGATGATGAAATCCAAGCATTCAGATCCTGGTTTCTAATACCAGTCTCTAATAGAAAGAACTGGGCTTCTTGGGAAAATGGCTGATTTTAAAACAGAGCAGGGAACATACAAGATGAGCCTGGAATATTTTACAGGGCCAGGAAGTTAGGAAGTAGTCAGGAAGTGCTCAAAAATAATATGAGCCAAAGCTGGAATAAGTTGAATAATAAAATAATATTGGCTTATACCCCAGAGTATAAAATGGATATCTGTAAGTTCATACTGACATCAATAAATGATTGAATAAATAAATAGGACACAATAGACAAATTCACTATAGAGAAGATTTCTGAATAATTTGTCTGAATAATTTGAGGGGTCAAGGAGGGGAGTATAATTCCCTACTCAAGTGTGACTTCCAAAAAGTACAGTGGAGAAAACCTGGTATACACTACCTCAGCCAAGTAATCCAGGTCAGCATCAACAATGACAAGCCATGCTATTATGTGCCCCTGATATGATGTGATGAAAATGGCACTTTACCTCTGGGGTCTCTTCCTCTTCAAAACTCATAATCCTAGTCTTACCATGAGAAAACATACAAAATACCTAATCAGTACTCTGTCAAGGCCATTAAAAATGAGGTATACCTGAGTATACTTGAGGGATCAAGAGGAACCTAAGGAGACGTAATAGTCGAATGTAATATGCTATCCTGGATAGGACCCTGGAATCGAAAAAGGGCATTTGGTAAAAGCTAAGGAATTCCAAAAAAAGCATGGTTCCAATAGTTATCTGTCAATAATGGTTCATCAGTTATTACAAATGTACCATAATATGTTAATAATAGAGGAAACTGGGTAAATGGCATGCAGGAATTCTCCTTACTATGCTTATAAATTTTGTCAGTTTTTAAAAGAATTCTAAAATAAAAGGTTTATTTCAAAAAACAATTGAATATTGGCATTTCACGTGGTTCAACATAATACTTACAGGATTATTGTAAGAATTAAATTAGATAATATATGCAAATCACTTAACATAGTGCCTGACTCAGGAGAAGTTCAATAAATGGTAGTTTTTATAGGGATGACTTTTATTATTATCATTTACTGTCATTTCAGACAGACTAACTGAAGATTGAGGGAAAGGTAGCATTTGTTTATTCAGTATCTACCATGTGCCAGTTACTGAGTTAACCAGTGAAGGTTTAGTCATAGACAAGTCCCCTGGTCTCCTACAAATTTTGACTAGAATGACAGCAGAGAGGAGCAATAATTAATAGTTTGCAATAGAGAGAAAAATGTAAAAAAATTTAAGATAAACTTTGCAGAAGTATAAAAATACAGTAACATATATAGGAATAAAGCACACCACTCACCTTAGTAACCACTGGATGCTCCATGGGTATTATTTTTAGCTTCAGCACTAGCTAGTCTTTGTAACAGTTAGTGATCACACAAAAATTAGAGTTTTCAAGAGAAAGTGATGAGATTTTTCCATATTCTCTTTAATCAGAAAGTAAAATATGCAGCAAAAATTTTGAAGGAGTAATTTTTATTGCTTGAAAAATCTGTGTGAAAAACTTCATTCCTTTTATAATTCTACCTTGTACTGTTTCTTAAAATTTCTTAGTTTACTCCCTTCTCCCACCTTGTTAAAAAAAAAATCCTCACATAATTTCATCCCACAGCACAGTTTCCCATGTAGCATGGCACTGTTCCTTATCACCCGTGCTCTCTTCTCCCAAAACAGCACAGGTGTCTTTTGCTTTTCTAGTTAGTTCCCCTCACATTTATTTGATGGCCCTCACTTTATTCCTTATTCCCATGTTAGCTTACCACCCAATGCTTGTAGGATAGATAGAGAAGCACAGCTTATGCTTGAAAATAAAGCCACCTCAATTAAGGCAGTACTCAATTTCCTCAATTTATTAAAAAGTCCAAAAAAGATTGTTTTAGGCTAATACCAATATGTGCATGAAATAATAAGCAAATGTCTTATGATATTTAATTTTTCAATTTAGTTATAAATTGGGTGAGGGGATGATGGCTGTTTGCAGCTGGTCACACCCCCTTCAGGGTGGGGGTCTCCACTTGTGTGCCTGGCCAGTCTGGGTGAGGGGCTGAGAGCCGTTTTCAGGCTGGTGGGCGACTGAAGTTCCCAGCCTCTTTTTTTTTCTTTTTTTTTATTCTGGGATTTATTTACAT
>NW_006291965.1:2369518-2374939 GCF_000327345.1 Myotis davidii
AGGTAGATGCATATGAGGAAAGGTAGAAGGAAAATTCAAAAATAAAAATAGTAATTGAGATTACATCTCAATCATACTGTGTTAGTTGTATGTGTATTTTTTTGTTAATGAACCAGGCTATATTAAGTCCTACTTAGGAAGCTAGACAATGCTTGCCTCATTTTGGAGCTGCCCTACAGATACTGATGTTAGGCCTTGTAAGGTTTGCAAACCCCTTGGTCTTCTTCCAAATAGATAACTAAAAGGCCCACCACCGATTTAAAGCTTTTATTTGTTATTTTAAGATTACGAGGATACATTCTTGATTACTGTATGTGATATGTATGAGTTTTGTTTTCTTTCTTTTTTCAAAAATTCTTGGAAATTCACTTCTCAATGAGGTTATATTAATACCCATACAGTATGTTTGGATAGAAAGATAAAGTAATGGTTCTTTTTATTTTTCTTTCACAGAAAAGAGCTGATCCTCTCTGGCACTTTAAATCCAATTAAGGATTTACATCTGGGAAAACTGGCCTTAACTAAGTTTCCAAAGAGTCCAGAAACATGGATTCACAGGTGTGGTTAATTTACGCCTTAGGATTCCTACGTAGGATTCAGAATGGCTGGAGAAAATACAGAGTGTGAAACCAGGTCACATACTGGTTCAGAGGATGAATTTTAAAGTCAAGTTATGTTTAAATCTTGGTGCCAGCACTTGCTACCTGTGTGATTTTTAGAAATTATTTAACCTCTTCAAGCCTCAGTTTTCTCTTTTGTAAAATGGGAATAATAATTACACCTATCTCAGAGTTAATAGCTGAGTTTATATGAGTAGTACATGTAAATACTACCACAGTGCCTGGCACACATTAAATACTCAATAAATTTTAACCATTATTATTAACATTCTTATGGAGTCATGGAAATTGCATTTAGATATTCAAATAGAAAGCTTACGTTTTTATAATTAATTCAGTTGTGTTCTTGGTAAAAATGGCGGTGGTGATGGTTGTGGTTATTAAAAATAAGCAAATAAGGAAAATAAGTGCAGCTGAAATGAATGGTATATGGGTAAGCAAAGGTTGCTAAGACCATAAATGCAAAGAATATTTTTAGGTTAAAGGCCTGAGGCATGTAGCCCAAGTGCACATAAGAACTCTTTTTACTATCCTGGCTGTCTGGAAACATCTTTCTTTTGAACTCCATGTAACCACTGTAATGACTAAAAGGATAGGTGTGAGCTTGCTGGTTGGGTCAGTGGAAAAATTCTCTGAAGAAGTCTGTTCTCAGTTTATTAAGCCATTTAAAACTTTGCTTAAATTCTGAGCATTTTTTATGATCTTATAGTTAGTTGAAAATATTTTAGCTATAATCTTGCGTTTGGCTAGCATTGCCAATGAGCTACCTCCAAACCATCTAATCTAATCAGTTGTATTTTCTTTCTTAGTGGAAATTGTGATAGCAGACTTCAGAAGTATATGATTGTGTGTGTAGAGGTCTGGAAAGGGATGGTGGCAGGGGAATGGAATTATTAAATATGCATCAGTCAATCTGTTGGCTTGGCTAATATTTTATAAAGCAAGGTTTTGTTAAGTACTAAAACTGTTATTTGAAAATGAAAAAATTAGTTTTCCTACTCAATTTCTTATACTTTTGTTAGAAATTTTTAATCTAAAATAATGCTTTATGAGAAAAATATTTGTTAAAACCTAAAGACATTAAATGGTTGAGACATGTTATTGAATTTCATTTAAATGTATGCAAATGTAATTAAATACAGAACCATGATTCCTCTTCTAGCATTTACCAGCCATTAATTATATCTGCTCTCCCACCAATTACCACTACAACACACACACATTCACTCACCAGTTGACTTCACATATCTTCAAATGGAGTTCAGAGTTTTCATTTTGTAACTGATGGCATTTTCTTTTTGACAGATTGTAACATTTTCTTCCTCTTGTCTTTTCTCCTTTTAAATGCTGCTAAAGTTAACTATGTCTTTAAAACAAAAACAGTTCCCCCGCACCCCCCCAAAACACACACACACATACACACACACACACACACACACATTGGGATTATAGACAGGTATTATTTTCATTATCTGTGAATGTAAATCAAATTAAGAACAAGAAAATTTTGTTTTTCTCTCTGGTTTATGTTCTTTCCTCATTTTCTTTCCCACATGCTACTCTACCAGACGATGGGTGCTACAGCAGCTACTTCAGGAAACCTCCTTGCCTTCCTTTGTGACCAAAGGAAACTTGGGAACAATTCCTGCAGAAAGGACACAGCGACTAATACGAGAAGAGATGGAAGTCTGTGGTGAAGCGGCAGGGAGATACCCAAGCAACTATAATGCCTGGTCCCATCGCATCTGGGTTTTACAACACCTGGCCAAACTAGATGTCAAGGTAGGCAGTTTTCACTTCTGGCAGATTTTAGGCCGATTTTAGAGGAGTGGCCCTTCCATCTCCCTAGCACTCTCCGTGCCTGCCCTTTGAAACTCCTGGTCGCAGTTCATCCTCAGGGGCTTTAAAGGAGGAAAGAAGAGGATCTAATGGCAGCCCAGCAGCCTAGAGAGGATCACGGCAGCTGATACCTCCAGGGCATCCTGGCAATTAAAACAAAGTTGTGTTCCTCACCAGCATATTGGGCACTGTTAAGGCTAGTGCATTGGCAGAACAAAGGCAGGTTTAAGCAGTAAGGAGGACTGAGCATAACTCATTTTGCCCTGAAACCGGAAGGGACTGTGGAGCATTGGAGAACTGAAATTGTTTTTTTCTTGATAGCCTCTGATTGTGTGACTTTCTGAGTTAGCTGGCTGCCTGCTCAGTCTCTCTTGGGAAGGAAGCAAGCTTTCACTCAGGTATTCCTCCACTTGGCCGAGTCTATAAAAATCCTGCGGATTCCTAGGTGCCACCCCAGGCCTACTGAATTGGAATGAGGGTAGGATTTAGGTCAGGATGCTTCACAAGCTCAGGGGTTATTTGGATGCAAAGCCAGGTTGGAAACTGTCACAGCCTAATCCTTTCAGTTTAGAAATAAAGAGATGGAAGTTACCAGAGAATTTTAATGGCCAAGACTTAGCCACAGCATTACTTATTATTCATCAGAGGGAGAACCAGGTATCCTTGTGCTCCTTGCATACTATAGTTATTCTAATTTCTTCTTCCCTTTTTATGATGTCAGTGTCATCAGCATTGAGGGTACTTGTCTAAAAGCTTCCCAGTCTTGAGACAATTTAAAGACGTTAAAATGCTTTCAGATTAATAGAGACACTGTTCTCTAATTTTTACTCACCACTGCCTTCTTTATACATCTTTCATAGGTTCCCTCTCCTCTCTGTTTTTAAGATAGAGATTCCTCCAAGAGAAACAAGAGAGTTTTCACTTCTGGCAGAGTTTAGGCCAACGATTTTAGAGGAGTAGCCCTTGCTCTCTAGGTGATATGGCTCTATGCTTCAGGAGGGGAGATGCCTAATGGAGAGGAAAGAGCTAAGACAGAATTACTTTGATCTGGGCTTAGAGTCTGGCCCTACTAGCAGTTTGTGGAAAGTAAGGCTTTAATGTTTTCATCTTAAAACGGGAGCTTTACTTTCTGCCTTGGTGGATTATTATGAAAATTACTTAAGTTAATGTGTGTAAAGTACTGGGCACCAAATAGTAGAGGCTCACTAAAATTTAGTTATTTTCTCTGTTCCCCACAGAAAGGAAATGTAGGTGAAACTGGCTACCAGATTGCTAGGTCAACTCACCGCAATTTGCTCATGAAATAGCACTGAAACCCAGTCATTCCCAGACACTGTCCGTACACTGTGGTATAAAGACAGAGCTTGCTCTCAACAACTTGAACATCTAGTTGAGGAAGCAGATACCAACAGTTACAAAGCAATGTTACATTTGGAGGAACCAGGGGAAGCTGCAGGTTCAGTGGGAGCACAGAAATTACTCCTCATCCAGGCTGGGCTCATGGGAGTCTGTAGGAATGATTGCAAGTTATCTGGTGGCTCGAGGGGGCTATTGCGTGCTTAGAGCCAGTCATTTTCGCTCCACAGCTTGGTAATGTGGAGGTTGAGGACAGTTAAGGAAAAAGAGGAAGGCCAAGTCCAGGTGAGCTGTGAAGTCTTCGGAAGCTTTCCTGCCTAGATATGATCCTTTTATGGTGACATTCTCACAAAATCAGGAACTTGGGGCCAAGGTGAAATTCTTGGTTACTTGAGACCATCTGGTGTTGAAGACGGTGTGTTGACTCAGCTGCTTGAGTCCACTGCTAGGCTCATAATCCTAGACTCACATGCTGTCAGCCAGCCTTGCCCTTGGGGAGACTGCTTTTCCTGTCATCACTGCCATTGTGGTGTCTCTTGCTCTCAGTAAAGAGTGCTGACATTGCACAATCCCCTTTCTGCTCTTATAAGCCATTGACCAAGGAGATCATCCTTTTTCTGTCAGAGAAAGTAATTATAAAAGTACCAGTAGCCTAGAGCAGCTTAAAAATACATATAAAATGAACTGGCCTTTTTTTTCATTTTAACTAGAAAATGCAAAGTGATTTCTTAAAGTGTTGATATCTTAGAATTGATGAGGTTATGGGAACAAGCATTGAAGAAATTGCTATAATCTTACTGAAGGTCAACATGACAGTATTTACCAGACTGTACCCTCTTATTCCCTGAAAAAAAGTATGTTATGTCTAATCCTGCAGTTCTGCCTCTAGGAATTCATGCTAAAGAAATAATGGGAGATGCAGCATGGTGTAGCAGCAAAAGGTTCCACTCAGTAGTCATGCAGACCTCATTTGAATACTGCCATCAATTTGCTGTGTGCCCTTGAGGGAGTGTCTTAGCCTCTCTAATCTTCCGTTTCCTCATCTATAAAATGGGAAAGATGAAAATTCCTACTACATCAAGTGATATAAATTAAATGGGAGAATCCACATAAAGTGGCTATCGCAAGTGCTTATACTAAGCACTCAACAAACATTGATTATATTAAGTATGGATATTTGATAGATGAAAGTACTGTTTATTATTGTGAAAAACTAGTCAAACCCACCAATAATGAAGGTTTAGTTACAGTCCAATCTATCACATGTTATAATATTTTGTTGATAGTAAAATTGTATTTTGGAAGATAAGAAAAATGTTCATTATAGTTTAAGGATATAAAACTAAATATGAGATGGGCGTAATATAATTTCTTTTTTTAAATATATTTTATTGATTTTTTACAGAGAGGAAGGGAGAGGGATAGAGAGTTAGAAACATCGATGAGAGAGAAACATCAATCAGCTGCCTCCTGCACACTCCCTACTGGGGATGTGCCCACAACCAACGTACATGCCCTTGACGGGAATCGAACCTGAGACCCTTCAGTCTGCAAGCCGACGCTCTATCCACTGAGCCAAACCGGTTAGGGCCCTAATATAATTTCT
>NW_006291965.1:2375858-2412618 GCF_000327345.1 Myotis davidii
TTTTAATTTTCTATTTCATGTTCCCTGTGATGTTTGTGTGTTTAAGTGAACATATAGTTAGGTAAATTTTAAAATAGTCTCATTTCTAGGATGAGAGGGGAGGAAAGACAGTTGAGCAGAGGTCATTACTCGAAGAATGATAAATAGATATCCAGTAAAGACATGGAAAGATGTTCAATATCCTGAGCCATTAAGGAAATGCAAATCAAAACCACAGTTTGATACCATTTCACACCAACTAGGACGGATAAAATTTAAAAGACAGACAATAACAAGTGTTGATGAAGATGTAGAGAAATTGAAACCCTTATACTTTGTTGGTAGAAATGTGAAATGGTGTACCCACTGTGGAAAATACTTTGGCATTTAAAATCTGTTGTACTATAGCCTACATGTCCTGCTGCCTAATTCTTCAGTAATGTAATAACCTTAAGATTAGTTTTGTTTTTTTTAGCTAGAAGTTTATCTGGTTCTATTTTGCTCACCTTTTAAATCTAATAAACAGTCTTGTTTTTTATTTCTTCATGACTCACCAGAGGTAGCCTCTATGATAAATTTATGTGGCTATGAATAAACTCTTTTAGGACTTAAAACATTTCACTGATATAACTTAGCCATCGTAGCAGGGAATAAGCTTATCCCTCAGTACTAGTCACTTCATTCATTTAATTGTTTATTCAGTCAGTCATAGAATACTTACATGTCCACTCTGAGGCAGGTGGATATAGGGACAGATAAGGATCTTAAAGAACTTGTAGAGTTTGATGGGATAAAAAAGTTGCACAGAAAATTCTATAATGTATATGGTGAAACCCAAAAGAAGTATGGAGGTTCAGAAGAGGAAAAGATTTCTTCTAGGGAAGAAAAGAGACTGTGAGAAGTGGAGAGGGATCTTGGTACAGGAGAAGGCATTTGCTTGGAACCTTTAAAAAACAGGTAAAAGAGCTTTTTGACATTGTGTTGTCTATATTGTTCACTGTTGACAAGTATGTCTTTTCCTTAGCTGGTCTGAAAAATCCTCTGATGGAACATGGTAGATCAATGTACCCATTTGCTGTTCAAGTTACTGCCAAATAATTAAATTTTTCATAAATGCTGGTTTTCTTTTTTTTCATTCCATTTAAAATTGTTTAGTTTGCAGGTTGATAGCACAAAGATTTAAACAATTCACTGCTGAATTTCATCTCATCTACCTTTAAAAAACTATCATTGATGTTAAGTGAGTTGAGATGAATAGTAAGTAACAGTCATGAACTCTTGAAATTTACTGTTACTCATGAGTCATGTTTTTGTACCAAGCCTTTAGAATTAAGTAGTGAGCAAAACAGACATGGTCTTTGCCCTCATGGCATTTACAGTGAAGAACAAATAATTACATTGAGTCTGTTGTGAGAAGTTAGATATAGTAGAGGTTCATTAAATATCAAAGAAAGTTTACATCCAACTAACCTCTGAATTTATATTTCCTTTCAATAGCATATGTGTGTGTGTAAAATCTCCAATTACTTTATGAGGGAATGTCGAAACTAGCATTTACTGAGCTTCCACTCAGCAACAGCACTGTGTATACACTGTATACAAAATATTGGTAGAAATGGCATTGTCAAAAACACACACACAGGACAATCAAAGCAAGACATTAATGGAGAAATAAAAACTTGGGAAGTTTCTCATCTCACCTTTCTTTCTTCTTCTTACAAGATTCTTCTTGATGAATTATCTTCTACTAAACACTGGGCATCCATGCACGTTTCAGACCACAGTGGATTTCACTACCGCCAGTTTTTGCTGAAATCTTTGACTAGCCAAACTGTGAAAGACAATTCTGTGTTGGAGCAAAACCCTTTGAGAAGTGAGCCAGCCCTACTTCTTCCACAAGACGAAGCAGCAGCAGCTTCCACAGAGGAACCAAGGATAAATATTCCCCATCTTCTAGAGGAAGAAGTTGAATTCACCACTGATCTTATTGATTCCTACCCAGGACATGAAACCCTTTGGTGTCATAGGTAAGAGAAGGGAAAATTCATTTCTTTCATGAAGCTGTGTGTGTCCTTATGAGACCTACAGAGGTCTTGCATCTGATGCCTGCCTGCGTGGGTGAACATGTGATCTGCTTGTGGAGCTTTGCCTCAGTGATTTGGAGGAGTCTGTGTAACAATATCCTCCTCACGATCATCATCAATAATCGTTTTCCTTGTGTAGATGTTTGCCTACAGGTTAGCATGGTGGTATTCACCCTTGACTGTACAACAGAATAATATGTTACTTCCAAACTAAAAACAAAAGTTTCTGCACACCTTCCTTGGAGATACTGATATTTAGCATATCTGGGATGCAGCACTGCCATTTTTTTTTTTTAATATAAAGGAAAAAACCCTAACAGGGAAATAGGATATACAGTTAGACCATTCATTAGTCACCGAGACTAGCTAAACTTTGTGCTTCAGACCATTATCTATATCAGTGATGGCGAACCTATGACACGCGTGCCAGAGGTGACACGCGAACTCATTTTTTTGGTTGATTTTTCTTTGTTAAATGCTATTTAAATATATAAAATAAATATCAAAAATATAAGTCTTTGTTTTACTATGGTTGCGAAGATCAAAAAATTTCTATATGTGACACGGCACCAGAGTTAAGTTAGGGTTTTTCAAAATGCTGACACGCCGAGCTCAAAAGGTTCGCCGTCACTGATCTATATAATAAAAGCCTAAGCGACCATTATGGCGGAACAACCAGAATGACTGGTCACTATGATGCACACTGACCACCAGAGAGCAGACACTCAATGCAGGGGCTGCCCACTGGTGGTCAGTGCACTCCCACAGGGGGAGCACCGCTCAGCTAAAGAGCGGGGTCACGGCTGGCAAGCACAGTGGTGGTCGGAGCCTCTCCCACCTCCGTGGCAGTGCTAAGGAGCAGCAAGCCAAGCAGTAAGGAGCGGCAAGCAGGCGGGCGGTAAGGAGCGAGGGGTTCTGGGCTGCCAGAGGGCGCAGGCTTGGCTGAGGGACCCCACCCCAGTGAACGAATGTAGTGCACCGGGCTTCTAGTTAAGTATAATCTTTTTGACACTCTGCCTTTTGTGGTGTGTGTGTGTTTAAGTAAACTATACTGGGTATGTAACATGATTTTAGAAAGTTCTGAGAGAGCGTTGGGAACTTCATAATTTGACTTCGGAGCACATTTGACAGTAAAGTAACTTTATGTTGGAATGAAGTCCAGGTATGGGAATCCATGATTTATTTTGGATCATCTAATTGGAGGCATCTTCATCTTTACAAATGCAAATTCTACTTCAGGTCATAGGATTCTGTTTGTAGACAAAAGACTTGCCTGTGGTAGGTAGGAGATAGGAATTTTAAATGTTTTTATATTTTTAAAGTTAATTGAGATTTGTCTCCTTTTTCCAGTCTAAATATAGTTAGAAGATGGAAGATAATCTCCCCTCTTTGGCACTTACATAAATATAGAATTTTCTTTTCTCTTAAAAACAAAACACTCTTATTTCACATGTTCAAGAGAGAAGACAGATCTTGACTGATGTCACAGATTTTTTTTGTTTCTGTTTTATATTTAGGCATATTAATAACAAGGCTCAGAGAATTTTAAAAATCTATTTATGTTTGAGAGAGCTAGATTAATGGAGCAGAAACTGTCTTTGTTCTTGTAAAGATTAATTGGAGTTAGTTTGGGGTGGGAGTGGGGAGAAAAGATAATTGGGACGGCCTATCTATCTACAAGCTAGTGTTCTACAGATTCATTGCCCCAAGGAAGTTTATCTGTCCTTTAAGTTGTGTCCTCTGTATGGTGGGTATGTGTTCCCTGTTTACTCCAGGATATGCTGGGGAAATGAATAGTATTATCTTTTTAAGGGCTTAGAGTTGCTGATGTGATGATGAGATACCACGACCTGGAACCTATATAGTTTACCATATTGTGTAGAGTAGATGTGCATCCCACTGCGTCAGATTTTTGGAGATTAGGCACATGGATCTTCATTTTCAACAAATAAATCCACATGATTCTAAGAGCAGGAGACCTGCTCTCCTTAGAGTAAGAATAGCAGCTATGTCTTGTAACATACTTCACTCAGAGCCCAGCACATCCCTAATGCATGTGGATTTTTAATGAGATTGAGTGATGTATTTAGGGGAAGCTCACATGGTTTCTACATAAGACCAACTGCAGTAGATTGTTCTTATTAAAAAAGTATTGCCTCTAGAGGAGCTATTTAATCCCTTTGTTTCAGAATCACTTGTCTTTTGGAATATCAACAAGGTTTGTATTTTAATTTATTGCAGAGATTGGGCTAAGACCTAATTTTGGTTTTGTATTACAGTTTACAAAGAATAGAACTTGAAGTGATTGTCATCATCTCAGTTAATGCTATTTAAAAACCTTTCTCACAAACCGGTAATCTGGATTTGTAAGGCTAGTAAAATACCCAGAGACTTCATCATAACTATTATTCCTCCTTTTGTCAGATAAGTCTGGGTTATGAATGGAGCAGTGAACTGAGTACTGTATGTTTTGAAATTATCAACTTAGTTTTTTGTTTTCCTTGAAAAGCTTGACCTTGCGATGTGATCTTTTTTTCTCTATTCCCTCCCACTCCCTCCCTTTTCACAGGAGGCATGTTTTCTACCTTCAGCATTACTTAAGCGGTAGTTTTCCTCACAGTGTGACCCAGTTGTCAACTGCAGACAGCCCTGTAGGGACTTCAAGTGACTTGCACCACATCCCAACAGGCCCTCGCACGGCTCAGGCAATGGAAGTGGATGGATTGAGTGACTCAAGCAAGCAGGGCTATTCCCAGGAAACAAAACGCCTGAAGCGGACCCCAGCTCCTGATTCCGCAGGCCTGGAAATGGAACACAGGTTCATCGATCAAGTATTGTCCACTTGCCGGAATGTAGAGCAGGCCAGGTTTGCCAATGCATATAGGAAATGGCTGGGTACGTTGAGTCAATGAAAAAGCTGGAGTATTCCTGCAAGGTTCCCCTTTTAGTGCAATATTGCTTTCCTTTCTTATTTACATAGCTGCATGAACTGTCTGCTATTATTAGCTAACCATATATTCTTCATCTTTAGGTTAAAAGTCCAAAAAAGACCTTTCATTTTATTTATTTTGTTAAGAACTGGCATTCCTTTGGGGACAAAATAATTGTGTACTTCTTTCCTGCTAAACAGTGAATCTTAATTTTCTTCTTTGAAACTTCTCATCCTTTCTGTTTCTGTACTTGTTTATTTCTAAAAGAAGTCGGTTTCTAGGCTTCTCATTTGGTCCTCCTAGCTGGTTCAACACCTCCACCCACCTCGGTGCAATTGTGGGATAGACTAATTTTTTTTTAATTAAAATGTATGTCGTAGTTAAGCTTAAAAACAATACAAATGCAAAATTACTCAATCTAATTGTTGTTTTGAGAATCAAATGGCCAGATGGATGGTTATGTGAAAATACAAACCATTTCTTTCTCTAACATGTTCTACAAGTTATAGACCAAGATAACCAAAGTCAGAGTGTTGGAACTTATATGAAAAACATGCTTCCAATGTAATCCATTTTTAAAATGGTTATTTTAAAAAATAATAATAATTTTAAGAGTTTATGTAATTGCAGTACTGGAAAATTATTTTTATTACTAGTTTTGATAGATTGTTTTTAACCTCAAATTTGGTATATGCCAAAAACATTTAGATCAATGCTTATAAAAATCAATTTTTTAAAAAATACCTGGAATGCCATTTTTAGTTATTACTACTTATTTTCCTTCCAATTCACCATAAAAATGGGAGAAATATGCATAGAAATGTATCCATAAAAATCTTCCTTTTTAAAAATTTAAGTTATTGAGGATACACTGGATAAACTACAAAATTTTTATGAAATGACTATTAAAAGTTTACTGGCAAAAGCCAGGGAGACAGACTAATTTTGAAGGTTAATTCTTTAATCTTTATTTTAAAAAATAAAATAATTAAAAAACTTTGATACTAAACTTATCAGGGATGAGGTACCAAAGTATCCACCTTATAGCTATATTTTATCTTTTCAATAATAAGGGCTGTTTTTTTCAGGTTGGTTGGGCCGAGGGGGGAGTTTGGGGAGTACCAGGTAATGTCTATTTTCCATTATTATATTTCCCATTCATAAGTGGTCTGTGTTCCTTATTTCCACATACCTTTTTCTTCGTTGTCCCAATTGTTCCTTACTTTTTGTCACTTTCACCTTTGTCTGTTTTTCCTTATCTGTGTTATTTCAGTGACATATTATGAAGATATTCTTCCCTATTTCCAATGAATTCCATACTCCATTAAACACATGCACACATGAAATATTAATATGAACTGCTCCTCTAAAAGTTCCTCTAGTGATGGAGGCTGTCTTGCCCTGTGTATGTAAAGAATGTGAGTCATAGTGGCAGGAACAGTTGTGGCCACCATGCTTTGTCTGTTATCCTTTTTTACTTGCTAGGTCACCCATGGTGCAAAGAGACGATGTTGGGAAAGGAAGACCTCCTATCTCACTGTTATGGAAACTCTGGAATTCAATGAGACATATTACTGTAAGGGAAAAGAGTAAGTCCTGTACTTGTGCATCATGATTGGTTGAGTGGCAAAATGTTGAGACTTAAGAACACTAGAAAAATTGTCCAGCCTGGTTGCTGTAGACAGAAGGTGCTCTTACCTCTTAGGGCAAAATTATCCTTTTGTAGCTTTTACAGTATTTTATTGAAAAAATAATTGTCATTATGAACATAATTCCATGGCCCTTTGTGTACAAGGCATATTTTGAATCAAATACCTCAAGGATAAAACCATTAACTTGTGATCTTCAGCATCTACAGGGATTGAGGGGGAAATTACACAGAGATGACATGGGAGATTCAGCCCATTCCACTGATACATGTTGCCAAATTCTGGCCTCACTCAGTATTATTTTTTTTCTAAGCATCATTTTAAGTATCCCAGCTATTAGGGCTTCTTAATGCTTTGATGTTAGAGTATTCAGGACGTGAATATAGACAAAAACCTTGTGAAACATCAGCTAAATTTTATAGTGCTCCACATTTAAAAAATATATATTTTTATTGATTTCAGAGAAGGGAGAGGAAGAGAGAGATAGAAACATCAATGATGAGAGAGAATCATTGGCTGCCTCCTGCATACCCCCTACTGAGAATCAAGCAATGCAACCTGGGCATGTGCCCTGACCGGGAACTGAACCATGACCTCCTGGTTCTAAGGTTGACATTCAACCACTGAGCCACACTGGCCGGGCCACATTTTTTATACCTTTCACAGAGTATCTTGCTCATCTTGTTAACTGTCTTCATCTGTTTTAAGTCTCTTAACCCACCCCTTTCTGAAGCCATGCAGTCCTTTAATATCTTGGTCTCTCGTCTTCCTAATAAAGTTTTAAGTAGGAGTGAAAATACAAACATTCAGAGGGTACTGTTTGTATGACTTTTGTGTGCTGTTTCTAAAAATTTTATTTTTAAGTGTTCATTCACAGAAAAACCTGGTATTGTCCTATATGGTTGTATTTTTTTTCCTAAATGGTCGACACCTAAACTCACTAGCTGTAGCATAATATCTGTTTGACTGAATGAGCTCATTCAGTGGAAAGAATGTGTCTATTTTTGGGGATTTGTTAGTCTTCACTTACTTTGTATAAATATGTCCTTGTTAAAAGATGGTGTAGGTTGACATACATTTCATCAAACTTTTACTGGATGAATAGTAGGCCGTAGTACATCCTGTGGATCATGTATACTACTGACATGCAAAAAGCAATAAGATTGTCAAGATCTTCATCACCACCACTAACCCACCTTTTTTTTTTTTTTAATATACCTATTTTGATAATATGGTGTTTTCAAATTCTACTTGCACATTGTGAAGGTTTGTTAAATATGTATTCAATTAATGAATGATTAACTGTTTGAAGAGGGGAAAGATTGATCATGAGTGATAGGGTGAGTTATGATTGAGAAATTAATGAATTAAAGCAATGGGCTGTGAATGGATGATATATTCTAGCTTCATGATTCTTCAGTGGAGCAATTGCATGTTGAATAACTTAATTTTATACAGCTGCTTTGTTTATACATCCAAGAAGTATAGTTCTGTAATTACCAATTAATTGTACTTTAATACATACTAAAAAATCATAGGACTAATGAAGCCTGCTTGCATTAAGAACACTATTTTCTGTTATGATGTTGCAGAAAAATCTTAACCAGTACAGCCAGAGCCACTGAGGGGCATCTGAAGAAATTCTCTAATTTTAAAGACTTGTTGATCTGTACCAGTGAGTGGATAGTCATTTTGTACTTCTCCTTTCCCCCTCCCAAACTTGAACTGTGGACCTTTTAGATATTTCTTAAACCTCTGTAAGTCATTTTTTAAATTTAAGGATTTGATACTTCGTGTTCCCTTTTTCTTTTCTAGGTTTTAGCATTTTATTACCTTTTTGGAAACTATGGACACAGACTTTCAGTCATATTTCTTATTCTTATGGTACGGTTCTGATTTTAATGTAAAGGCTTCATGATTAATAGGACTAAATGTATACAGAATGTCACTAAAAGCCACTTAAATTTTCAGATAAGGGCTTATGTAACAAGATGTGGAAACACAAGTTCTTGGATTTGTATGTGGCATTTTGTAGGAAAGCATATATGGGGGTAGACCGTGTTTCATTTAGTAGATATATTCAGGTCATATCAGCTCATGCTTGTTGAGCCACACACACTGAGAGAGAGAGAGAGAGAGAGAGAGAGAGAGAGAGAGAGAGAGAGTGTGTGTGTGTGTGTGTGTGTGTGTAAAGAGAACTTTTAATATTGTTGAGAACAAGTTATCAGTCTAGTAATTTTATATAGCACAGATGGTATCTGACACAGGCGCTAAGTACAATTTGGGAGTGCAACTACCACTTGTACAATAATCTGTCTCAACCTCAGTTCCCTGAATTACAAAAGATGCTAAAGATTCAGTTAACAAAGGAAGTAACATATAATCTTTTTTTCCCATAAAGCTTTTGTAAGCTTATAGTTATTTTCTTACTAGAAAATTGTATTTTAAAACTTAAATATTTAAATTATGCTAGAAAATTTGAACAGCATTGTAACAACTGACCTTTTTGTCTTCTGAATAAATTTCTCAAATAGAACCATTGCAAATGCTGTCACTTTACAGACGGGCCGCTGCTTCCCGTGCTTGGGTGAACTCTGCCCCGGGCTCCTGTTTAATGAAGTGCATTGAGGCCCAGGGATCTTAGGCAAATTCAGTGTGATGAAGGCAGTAAGCAGGAAAGATCAGCCCTGAGAATTCTACTTAATGTCACACAGTGTCTTTTAAAAAATAACGATACATACTGTGTTAATCCGAGTGCCTTTCTTACTTTTGTGGGGAGCAAGATTATATTTAAGGCTAATGTTTAGGTAGAAAACAGAGAACAGAAGTTTTGTCAAACTGTTGATTGTGACTCATTCCAATTGCTAGGCATGGTTCCCATGGAGTATTTTATCTAATGAGATACTGATATGAGCAGATGTTATGATTTCGTTTGCATTTCATTAGTTACCATGTTTAAGCACCCTACCAAGAAGAATCATTCTTCTGGGGGGGTTGAAGGCATCACATTTAAAGTATGGTATGTGCATAATGAAACATCAGCCTGGAAACCACACAGCCTGTGTTCAAGGGGAAACTGGCTCCCTCCGCTGAAAGAAATGCAATATGATTGTCCTAAATGAATCTTTGGCCTCACTTTAAGAACTTTTAAGAATTACCCTCCAAATCCAGGCCTATGTTAAGATAGTTGAAAGGAAAATGAATGGGAACTTTATCCTTTCAGATATCAGAGGAAAAGAAGCAAATACTGAGATGAAATTTCAATTGTGGCATTTTATGTACTTTGGGTATGGAAAGGGGAGGGATGGGAATTCCATATTTCAAAATAGCAAATAATTTTTAATTGTAGTTTTATAAAAATAGATAGCTAAGGATTCCAAAGTGCTTTTCAGAGGACTGTTGAATAACATATTCCATTAATATCTGTCATGTTCATAGTTGAGACAGAAAACCATTGTGTCTGTTGGGATCTGTGGTCAGGGAAGCCTTTGGCTCCCAACTTTCCAGGCCATGTTAACGCTGTAAAACCAAACTCTTTGCTAGGAAAAACAAGAGAGAGAGAGAAAGCAGCAGCTTCGTCTGCTCATGAAACCTTGTGCTTCCAAGAATATTCGCTATATATATATATATATAGTTTGTGCTTTGGGGCAATAATATGGTCCACAAAACTAACCCTGGCATTTTTTTTAATTAGTCTATTATTATTCCTCAGGGTGTAGAAGATTTAGTAAATTTAGGACAAAATTTTATATTCAGTGGCAAAAAAGAAAAGGCAAAAATATACTAGATATATTACTACTTCTTGAAATTTTAGTGTACATAGTATTTTTTATGAACCACTACCAGTGCAGTAGCACGTAGATGCTTTGTGACTGCCTCATTGTTCATCGTGCTGCTTCAGTCCCTATGGCTCTATTATGAATGTTCTCACGTGTCTTCTCTGGAAACAATTATTTTTCATGTTTGACAGAGATAGGGGTGTTTCAGTGGACCTTTTCAGTTTTTGGAAATCCTATTGAGGAAAACGATTACTGTTTTCAAACTAACTGACAACTATTTTGCTTCTTAAAACTTCAGGTTCCGTAAAAGAGTGTTTTTGAGCTGACCCTGTACATGTTCAGTACATTGCATAGTACTCTGTACCTTGTAGGAATACAACAGGTCAGAATTGTTAAAGGCCAGAAAATTGAAACTAACTTATCTCTGTCTTCTCACCATGGTTCATATTCTTAGTTTTCAGAGAAATAAAGTACATAAGATACATAATCAGGTTCAAACATGCAAGGCAAAGATTGCAAATGAAACTTAGGTACTTTTAAAGCAATGTGTATGTGTGTACACATATATATATATGTACATTTAAATGAGATTTGGAACTTGAATTTATATCATGGTTTTACAAAGAATTTTATCTAAGGATTTTTATTTTCATATTTGCTTACAGTGCTCCTGTTTAAAGGCTTTTTTTTATTAGACCAACTCCCTCAAGCAAAGTTGGGACCCTAACACAAGTACCCATTTGCCTGAATTAATCAGATATTAGTGTACACGCTATTCAGTCTTTGGTTGCTCACAAACCATGATTTTCTGGCTTTTCTTCCATATCATTAGGGAATCAGCCTTAATTTTATGTATAGCAGTCATTTTCCTCAAAGTACTATGCACCATACTTCAGATGGCTGTTTTTGTCTTTATAAAGTAATCAATAATAAATTTGAGGTTTCTTAATGTCATAGGGATGAACAATTTTACATGTCCAGATGTTGACTCATACAGCATTCTATAAAAAGTGCTCATACATTATCCTCCCTCACAAATGTCCTCTGGCATTTGGAGCAGGTCTTTTTTTCTTATTGGTTAAAGAATGAGAGTAAACAGTGCAGTCATCATAGGTGCTTGATAAATAGTCATTTATTGTTCTATCAAAAGAACAGCTTTCAGAAAGGAGACTGTTGTCATCTTTCACTGAGGAGTATATTTGTAGAGTAATATATGTTTGAAACTGAAAAATTACATCATTGGACATGCATTTTCAGGTTTATTTAAGTTGGTGTTAGTAACGTAATGAAACTATTGTTCATGTACATTGGTCTGAAGATAGGGGATGTGAAAAGTTTAAGTAGTTGTTTGTGCAAAGCACAAGAATAAATGCAGTTGTCTTCGTGGGCTGCTGAACTCTAGAGAGAACTGCTGTAGTCTTCTGCAGTCAGCGTCTGTGTTGGTATATCCAGTATTACCTGGTTTAGATTCTGCTTATTTCTCCCTAAATCTTGGTTGCTTTCCAATATCTTAAAAGTGGTAATGGTAAGATATTAAATAATTGCTTGCTGCTTTTCTCAGAACATCTTTAAAATAAGGGAGACATTTTTATGAATGATAGAGTAGCTTCAGAATCGCATTGTGGCTTTCAGAGCATTTTTGGAATGCTCTGTAATTCCAGTGGAAATTAGAAACAGATTTAAACAATTAAACATTCCGCCTGAGCTGTGAGGAGCAGAGTGTGTAGCATAGTTGTAATTGGGTATTGGCTCCCGAAGAGGTTCATGATGCATGACTGTGAGGCTGGCTTCTGACTGGGGTGACCACAGGCAGTATTGTGTTTTGGTGTGTGTTGTTCCTAGGGAATAATGGAATGTGCACTAGATTAACTTGTTTTTAAGTTGGACAGAATAAAAGTTGAGGTATTATAAGTATGCCAAATATTTATACACTCAATTATAAAAACTAAAAAAAGAAAGAAGAAAATGATGAAAGGTCAATGATTTTTTTTTTCGTTAGCTTCTAAATTTTTTTAAATGCAAGTCTCTTGAACACTAGCCAGTTGCTTAAACACGGAGAGACTTTAAGGGATAGTTCTCAGATACTATATTCTGCTATTAGCATTCACCATGCATATTAATTTTACATTGCTTGAATATTTTTTCCAAAAATGGAGTATTTAAATAAGGTGCAGTCAATATTGTGTTAAGATTCTGTTACAGGTTATGATTAAATAGACAAGTTACATATAGGATCTGTGGTGCAAGGTCAGATCCTGGGCATTAAATAAATGTTTGGCTAATTTATTTTCCCGAAGATACTAATTGTCTTCATTCTGATTGCACAGCTGTTTAAGAAAATCTGTCCTTCTCCAGCCCCTAAAAAAGTCATGGAATTTCCTTCAGTTCTCACCATATAATAATTGACACTTTTAAGGTTATTTTATGAATTATTTTTACACTTGAACTATATACCTTGCAGAAGGATAAAAATAAATTCTGCAGTAATGTGTGTGCAGAGGGTGCTTATGTGTTCTGGGAGTCGGTACTCCACAGTGTTTAAAGTATGCTAAGTTCTAAAGCTAATGTCATAATTAGATATTGCCTACATCAGCTCTGTCCAATAGAAATAAACATGAGCCACATATGTAATTTTTAATTTTTTAAAAGGTGAAATTAATATTTTTATTTAGTTCAATATCTTAAGCATATTATCATGTAAGTATGTAATCGATATACAAAATTATTGAGATATTTTACCTTTTTTTTTTAATTCAGCTTTTGTACTCAGAGTGCATCTCAGTTCTGACTAGCTACATTTCAAGTGCTCCAATAGCCGCATGTGGCTAAGGGCTACTATATTGGACAGTGCAGACTCATAGGGTACAAAGTATGACTTTATTTTAAATGAGGAGATGGTAAGGTAGGCATGAAATTTTGGTACTTTATTTAGTATATTTAGAAAAGTATCTAATACAATTATTCACTCATTTTCCTTCATCATTTTAGATTTGATCTAGAAGTAGACTTGCCCTGTTTCAGTTTGCCAAGCATTACATAAGGAGGAAGAAATTCCATGCCATGTAAAATACCATGATATGCTACTTATAACAACACGTTATCAATAACACATTTTTCAATGTGTTCACTAAATTCTGTCCTGTTTCTTCAAAATAATGGCTTAAATTGCATGTTAATTGTATATCTGTACCTATTTTATTTTTATATTATTCTTACAATACAATAATGTGTATTAACAAACAGCCTTAGGATTCTGATCTTCCTATGCAGCTGTCTTCTAGTACTTACTAGTATACTTACTAAGTTGTGATAAATGGCAGAAAAGTAGAATGAACCTTTTTTTCTATTAGATTTGTTTTTATCATGTGATCACCATGTACCAAGCCAGCTATACATTACTGTATTTCTGTAGAATATGGAAAATAGTGTTTATGTCTTATCTTTGCTAAATGTTTGCAGTTTCTAAGTAAACTTCTCATCTCCTGAAATGAGTGTTGTGTGATTTTATTGTTACTTGTGGTGGTGGTTTAAACTCCACTCCCGTCCGCCAGCCTGTCCTGTGGAACTGCTGTGATGGTGGAGTGGGGAGGGCTCTGAGCTGTTGTCTAAGTGACCAGCGAGTTCATTACCAACATTTGCAGAAAGAATAAAAAAATGTCATTTGTGTCTAGGATATAACAGAAATGTCAAAGGCAAGTTAGAAAATTTGTCACTGTTTTTAGAGTGCATTAACAGTGACTGATTGACTTATGCAAATCATTATAACTAGATATGCTTTTTCAATATTTCAAATGAAGTTACTAGCTGGGAATGAGTTAGTTATTTTAGTGTTATACCCCATGTATTTTTAATCTGGAGTCTCACTTCTATATACAGGGTGTTCCCCCAAAAATGTCTACATACTTTATTACAGCTGATAGCTCAATTTTGAAAATGAAATATAGTTTAATAAACAATGCCTTTATAATTATTCAAACTTTGTGTATACTTTATTGGGACACCCTATATTAGAAGTTAGATACACAGCATTCAGAATTACTTAGGTGGTAGACTACATGAAGAGACTGAAAAGTATTTGATAAAGTTGACACTTATTTATTCAGATTTTAAATGTTTTAAAAGGATGTTTTGTGGGAAAGACCTTTTATAACTTTGTCCCATGATTATTTACGATTATGTTATAAATAATGCACTACTATTATCTGCATCTGTTTTTGGTAGGAAACAGGATATAGAATGTATTTTGCATCCTCTCAGAGTACCACAAACAATGTTTAAATCCACTATGTTTTTGCTTTGATACTCGAGGAAAGGGAGCTGCCTTACTAAAGACAGTCTTGATAGTAACCAGATTATATAAGATGCTTGACTACAATTAATGTCAGTCAAAGCTTCTCTAGAAATGGGATGTTTCTTGAAATGAAAGGTAAACAATAATAACAGAGGCAGGATGATGCCCTGGCCAAGTAGCAGTTGTCTACAGTTAGTGCCGCTTTCCTCATGTCGGAAGCTCAGGTTTTCCCTTTGATGCTCTTTTTTTTGAAGGTGAAGAAGTGGTGCTTTTTTTTTTTTTTTTTTCTTTTTAATGGCATGACACCTATGTTCTCCCACTCTAAAAATGGCTAGGTTGGGCATCAACTTCATTTGAAGTTACAGTATGCTGTCTTTTTATGAAAAGTACAGTATCATTATGTGTCTTGTGTCAAACTAGAAGTTGAAAATAGAAGCAATAATGTCTGTAGTATCATTTCATAGATTCCTAGCTCCCAGAAAGAATTTTTTACCACTCCTTAATTATACGAACAACAGACAAATAATATTTTTGAATTTACACTTTGATTAGAATCCTCTGATGATATAAAAAATTTTGTATTCAATTCCTCATACACCTCTCACAGTAATTACAGCCTGCTTTCCATGTAGGGGAGCTAACTGGGCTGAAATGGCCATCCATCATATTTTTATAGTCTCATATTTCTTAAATTGCCAGTGATCTCCCTGGACACGCTGTTGAGAACATCTGAAGGGGGTAAATAAATGGGATTAGTGCAGCATCAGTCACCCCATTTGTTTTCTTTTCAAGGAAATTTTGTAATCGTACCATCTAGGAAGGTCCCCTGAAGCAAAGTTAATCACCAGTTCTCTTTTGTTTGTGAGTGGGGACACCTAACTTGTGGCATCGATCTCAGATGTGTCTTACGTTATTCCATGTAAAGAAAAACTTTAAAGCAGTTTCTGTAGCATTTATAGGAATAAACATCAAAATAGGAGATTTGGTAAATTGGGATTTTCCTACAATGATATACTATGAAGTCATAAAAACAATATATATAAGTACATGTAAAAAGCAAATTAATTTTTATTTATTTTTAAATCCTCACCTGTGGATATTTTTCCATTGATTTTTTAGAGAGAGGAAAAGACAGACAGACAGAAACATCAATGTGAGAGAAACACATTGATTAGTTGCCTCCTGCAGGAGCCCCAAACAGGGCCTATGCTGGGGAGGAGCCTGCAATCCAATGCCCTTGACTGGAATTGAACCTGGGACCTTTTGGTCTGCAGGCCGACGCTCTATCCAATGAGCAAAACTGACTAGGGTGCAATTAGTTTTTTAAAGCAAGTTATAGAGGACTATGTAAAGTAAAATTCTAATTTTACATTTTTAAATTCCCATTTCCAATATGGCATGACCAACACACCTACTGAATACAACTAAAAATGTTGGAAAAAATACTAGATATCATCAAAGTTTCTACTGAAATTGCACCAATAGAAAAAGTCTTAAAAGTAACTGGAGATAAAAGAAATTAAACCAATAGCTGACTTCTTGTAAGCAACATTTAAAATTAGAAGACAGTGAGAATGATACATTCAGTGTGCTAGAATTGTGTAACTGCCATTATAGAATTCTAAGTACAGTGAAAAAAATTCTTTGAGGAAAATAAACATATATACCTATATATGATGTCATTCATGTAAAGTTTTAAAAATGGTAAAATCTATGAAGAAAGCAAGAACATGATTATTGTAAAGATCCGGACAGTGGCTGCATCTAGTTGAGAAATGGCACCATGATTAAGGATGGGCACAAGACAGGGAACTTCTGGGATGCTGTCAGGGTTCTCTTCTTGAACTAAGCCATGGTGCTTGTTTTACCTATACATTTGCAATAAAAAACATTTTTTAATTTAGGGTATAGAGTTACTTGTAAATTAAGTTACCATATTTATGGACTAGACAGCATATAAAATATTTCTCCCAAATTGATATATAGTCAACATAATCAAGATTTCAGTGAAATTGATAAACTATAAAATTTATATGGAAGTGAAAAGAATTTAAAATAACCAAAACAGTCTTGAAAGATGGTTTTCAATAAAAGTATAGTAATTAAGATTGGTTTGTTATAAGAATAGACAGACAAATGGGACAGAATAGACTTTAAAACAGTGATTTTAAACATGTGCAAAGAACTAAGGACCATGTTTAAAAAACTGAAAGAAAGTGAGAACTATGTATTACAAAATAGAGGATATCCAGAGATATTTTAAAAGGAATGAAGTAGAAATTCTGGAAAGCTGTGTTGAATAATTGTACAATTGTACTTAAAAAAAAAAAAGCATACAACCTACCAATTAAGCTTCTTGGTATTTGCCAAAAGGATTCAAAAACTTAATGTAAACACAAAAACCTGCACATAGATTTTTATAGCAGTTCTATACCATAACTGCCAAAACTTGGAAGCAATCAAAATGTCCTTCAGTAGGTGAATAGGTAAGTAAACTGTGGTATATGCAGAAAATGGAATATTTGTACTAGAAATGAGCTATCAAGCCATGAAAAAGCATGCAGGAAGCTTAAATGTACATTGCTAAGTGAAAGAAGCCAATATGAAAAGGCCACATAGTATAGCCTTTCAACTATATGTCCTTCTAGAAATGGCAAACCTATGGAGACAGTAAAAAGATCGGGGGTTAGGAAGGATAGAGGGATGAATAGGCAGAGCACAGAAGATTTTTAGAGCATTGAAGCTATTCTGTATGATGATATAATGGTGAATACATATCACTATACATTTGTCAAAACCTGCAGAATGAACACCACCAAGAGCGAACTCACTATAGACTTTCGGTGATTATGATGTGTTAGTGTAGGTTCAACAACTGTAACAACTGTACCACTCTGTTAGGGGATGTTGATAATGGGAAAGGATATGCATGTGTGGGGGCAGGAAAATCCCTTAATTTTTATTTTTTCTCCTTTCCTCCCTTGACCCCCTCCAGCCCGCCCCTGTGCTCCCCTCCCCCCCACCACAGGCCTTCAGCATCCTATTGTCTGTCCATAGGTTATGCATATATGCATACAAGGTCTTTGGTTGATTATCTCCCACCCACACAGCCTCCCCTGCCTTCCCTCTGAGATTCCGCACTCTGTTCCATGCTTCGAGTCTCTGGATTCATCCACTCTGTTTATCAGTTTATTTTGTTTCTTAGATTCCACATATGAGTGCAATCATGATACGTGTCTTTCTCTGACTGACTTACTTCACTTCGTATGATACTATCCAGATCCCTTCATGCTGTCTCAAAGGGTAATAGATTCTAAGGCATCCAAATTGGAAAGGAGGAAGTAAAACTCTCATTATTCGCAGATGACATGATAATGTACATAGGAAACCCTAAAGACTCCACCAAAGAACTAGATTTAATAGATGAATTTGGCAATGTAGCAAGATACAAAATCAACACCCAAAAATCGATGGCTTTCTTATACACCAATAATGAATTCTCAGAAAGAGAAACTAAACAATCCCATTTACCATTGCAACAACAACAACAACAACAAATGAAGATACTTAGGAATAAACTTAACCAAAGAGGCAAGAGACCTGTACTCAGAAAACTACAGGACGTTGAAAAAAAGAGATTGAAGAAGATAAAAACAAGTGGAAGACTATACCATGTACATGGATTGGTAGAATCAACATTAAAATGTCCATAGTACCTAAAGCAATCTATAGACATACAATGGAGTCAAGAGAGTCTCCAATAAATGGTGCTGGGGAAATTGGGCAGATACATATAAAAAAATGAAACTAGACCACCAACTTACACCATACACAAGAATAAACTCAAAATGGGTAAAAGACTTAAATGTAAGTTGTGAAACCATAAAAACCCTTCATTTTCTTAAAGGTGATTTTTAAAAGTACACATGTTTCTGGATTATATTTGGCTATTAAATATACCTTTCTTTGTAAAAAAAAAAAAAAAACAGACATGGTCCAACTATATGCTGTTACAAGAGACACTTTAGATTCAAAGACAGATATAAATAGGTTGAAAATAAAAGGCTAGAGGAAGATGTACCATGCAAACCATAATCAAAAGACAGCAGCAGTGGCTAAGCCAGTATCAGTCAAAATACACCTCAAGACAGAATTTGTCACTAGAGATGATATTTTTTTTTTTAGGGATAAAGGTTTAATCCCTCAAGATGATATATCAGTTTTAAACATATCACCAAAATATGTGAAGCAAAGCTGCCAGAACGGAAAGGAAATACACAATTTAACATTAGCAGTTAGAGACCTTAAAGCCCCACCATTCATTATAGATAGAACGGGACAGAATATCAGCAAGGAAATAGGAAACTTTAGTCACAATTCAAACCACCCATACCTAACAAACATCTGTAGAATACTTTACCCAACATCATCAAAATACACATTCTTCTCAAGACCACATGGAACATTCTCCAGAGCAGGTCATATGGTATGCCATGAAACAAATCTTAATAGATTTTAAAAGTTAAAATCATGAAAAATATGTTCTCTGACCTTCATGGAATGTTTTAGAAATCAGTACAGGAAGACATTTGGAAACTCAAATATGTGGAAATTGACATACTCATAAATAACTAATGGGTTAAAGACAAAATTATGAGGGAAAATATAAACTCTCTGACACAATGGAACACACACACACAACCATACTAAAACCTATGGGATGCATCAAAAACAGCACCCAGAGGGGAATTTTTATCTGTAAATGCCTATTTAAAAAGAAGGAAGATGTTACCCTGGCCGGTGTGGCTGTTAGTTGGGCATCATCCTGCATACTGAAAGGTTAGATTCTCAGGGCACATGCCCAGGTCACAGGTTACCCCATTGTGGGGGTGTGCAAGAGGCAGCTGATGGGTGTTACGTTCTCACAGAGTTGTTTATCTCTCCTTCTCCCCTCTCCAAAAATCAATAAACTATTACTGAAAAAAAAAAAAACACACAGAAGGAAGATGTCAAATCAACAGCCTAACTTTCCATCTTACTAAACTAGAAAAAAGAATAAATTGAAACCAAAGCAAGCAGAAGAAACAATAAAATTACAGTGGAAATAGAGAAAAGAAAACAATAGCAAAAATGAATGAAAAGTTGTTACTTTGGAAAGATAAAAAATAATGAAAAACCTTTAATCTGACTGGCCATGAAAAAATGAATACAATCTCAGGAATGAAAGAAGGGACACCATTAACAACCTTATAGAAATATAAAGGATGTAAGAAATACTATGAAAAACAAATTAGATAATCTAGATGACATGGACAAATTCTTTAAAGGACACACACAAACACCTGAATCTGACTCAAGAAATAGAGTCAGATTGATATTCTGTCCCGTTGTTCTATGAACCATGCAAACCATAATCAAAAGACAGCAGATTGAATGAGTAATAAAAAATTTTATTGAACAAAGAGATTGAATGAGTAATAAAAAATTTTCCCACAAAGGAAAGCCAACCATCAGAGTACTGGTGAGTTCTACCAAATGTTTAATAAAGAATCTTTCATAAAATATTTCCAAAAATAGAAGAGGAGAGAATACTTCCTAATTCATTCTAAAATGCCAGTGGTACTAGTACCCAAACTAGACACTCAACATCTCATGAAAAGAAAATCAGACCAATGTCCCTTATGAATATAGATACAAAAAAATACCCTATAAAATGTAAGCAATCCAAATCTAGCAGTACATAAACAGGATTATATACCACGACCAAGTAGGATTTGTCCTAGAAATGAAAGGTTGGTTCAACATACAAAAATCAATGTAATACATCATGTGAATATAATGAATGGGGGGAAAGTACACAATCATCTCAATAGATGCAGAAAAATTGTTGGACAAGACCCCAAATCCTTTTCGGTTAAAAAAAAAAACACACTAACAATCAGCAAACTGGGACTAGAGGGAAACTTGCTTAAGCTGATGAAGGGCATCTATGAAAAATGTACAGCTAACTTCATACTTAATGATGAAAGATTGAAATCTTTCTCCCTAAGATCAGGAACAAGACATGCTGTCCCCTCTTGCCACTTCTTTTCAACATTGTACTAAAATTTCAAGCCAGAGCAAATAGACAAGAAAAGGAAAAGACATCCAAATTCGAAAAGAAGAATAAAACTATCACTCTTGCCCTAACCCATTTGGCTCAGTGGATAGAGCATCGGCCTGTGGACTGAAGGGTCCCAGGTTCGATTCTGGTCCAGGGCATGTACCTTGGTTGCAGGCACATCCCCAATAGGGGGTGTGCAGGAGGCAGCTGATCGATGTTTCTCTCCCATCGGTGTTTCTAGCTCTCTATCCCTTTCCCTTCCTCTCTGTAAAAAAATCAATAAAATATGTTTTTTTTAAAAAACTATCACTCTTCACAGATGAGAAGCTTTTGTGTGTAGAAAATCCTAAGGACTCACTTTAAAAAACAAAACTGTTGAAAGGAAAAAACCGAGTTCAGTAACGTTGCAGGATACAAATCAATTGTATTTTTATACTTGCAATGAAAAATATAAAAGTCAAGTTAGGAAAACAATTCCATTTACAGTAGCACCAAAAAGAATAAAATACACAGGAATGAATTGAATAAGTATAAACATATGCTCTGAAAATTATAAAACAGTGTTGAAATAAAGAAAATCTAAATGGAAAGTCGTCCTATGTCCATGGGTCAAAACACCTAGCAGTATTAAGATGGCAATACTCTTCAAACTGATCTACAGATTCAGCTCACTCCCTATCAGAATCCCATCTGACTTTCTTTTAGAAGTTGACAAGTGGATTATAAAATTTACATGGAATTGTAAGGGATCAAAAATAGTTAACACAATTATGAAAAAGATCAAAGTAGGAGGAATCACAGTTCCCAATTTTAAAAATTGACTCCAAATCAAGACAGTGTGGTGCTGACCTAAGGATTGATATAGAGATCCATGGAATAGAATTGAAAGTGCAGGAGGAAAAGTACAAGTATGGTCAATTGTTACATGACAAAGGTGCCACAACCTTCAGTGGGGGCTGGGGAAACAGTCTTGTCAACAAATAATTTTGGGACAGCTGAACATTGACATGCATGCAAAAGAATTAATTTGGATCCCTACCTCACACCAATCACAAAAATTAACTTAAAAAAGATTAAAGGCCTAAACCACAAAATTTTCAGAAGAAAACATATGTGTAATTCTTTGTGGCCTTTTATTGGGACTTTTTTTTTTAAGATGTGACATCAAAAACACAAATAATGAAAAAGTAGGTAAGTTGGACTTCTAAATTAAAAACTTTTGTACTTTAGCCCTAACCGGTTTGGCTCAGTGGATAGAGAGCATCAGCCTGCCGACTGAAGAGTCCCAGGTTCGATTCCGGTCAAGGGCATGTACCTTGGTTGCGGGCACATCCCCAGTAGGGAGTGTGCAGGAGGCAGCTGATCGATGTTTCTCGCTAATTGATGTTTCTAACTCTCTATTCCCTCTCCTTTCCTCTCGGTAAAAAATCAATAAAGTATAGTTTAAAAAATATTTAAAACTTTTGTACTTCAAATGATACTATCAAGAAAGTGAAAAGGAAAACCACAGAACAGGAAAGAATATTTACAAATAATATATCTGATAAGAAACTAGTCTCCAGAATATAATTTTAAAAAGCCCTTACAACTCAACAATAAAAAGCAAATGATCTAGGAAGTAATGGGCAAAGGATTTGAACATTTCTTCATGAAAGACTACAAATGTCCAATAAGCACAAGAAAAGAAGCTTAACATGATTAGTCATTAGAAAATGTAAATCAAAGCCACCCTGTGATACAATTTCATATTTACATGTACACCTATAAATTTAAAAAATGTTGGTGAGTAGGTGGAATTCTGACTTTAATTTTCTATTTTACCTTCCTTATGATGTTTATGTTCTTAGATGAATGGGCGTTTAAATAATTTTTTGAATACTCTAATTTTGGGGTGTGGGAGAGAAGGAAGACTCACAGTCCAGCAGAGTTTGCTACTAGCCAATTAAAGGTTCATATGTTATGCCACCTGAAAACGCAGCGTTATTTCTCTAAATAAGATACTCAGATAGCTATTATGTATCCAAATTAGGTATCAGGGAGAAGGGTGGCTAGACCCAGGAAACACATCACAAATTGAAAATATAACTAAATAGGAACAAATATGCTTTGGGATTTGTTGGGTTGCTTAAGTCTATATCAGAGTAGATAGAATATATATATCAAAGCAGAACAAAGGACCAGAAGGAAACAAATCGAAGTTAATATAGCAAAACCACATGTCTGGCTTGTGTGTTGGTCTAACCTTGAGCTATGTCATAATTTCAAATGACTACAAGAGTGTACAGTCAGAGTAAATGTGTAAAGCTGGCTGCATGTAAAACACATGCTGAGCTCCTCATATTTAAAACACGGTGATAGCTGGCCAGCATGGTTCAGTGGTTGAGCATCCACCTATGAACCAGGAGGTCAAGGTTCGATTCCCGGTCTGGGCACGTGCCAGGGTTTTGGTCTCAAACCCCAGTGCAGGGTGTGCAGGAGGCAGCCCATCAATGTTTCTCATCATTGATGTTTCTAGGTCTCTCTCCCTCTCCCTCCCTTTCTGAAATTAATAAAAATATATTTTTAAAAAACTGTAAATCTGACTTTTCCAGGTGGTATATGATGAATCTTCTAAGACACAGATGGCTTTATGTATAACTATTTCACCCCAAATCTTTGTTACACTCTTTACTACCATGTGAAGAGGCCTCTAGGGACAACATTAGACTATCCAGTGGTCGGCAAACTGCGGCTTGAGAGCCACATGTGGCTCTTTGGCCCCTTGAGTGTGGCTCTTCCTAAGCCTTAGGAGCACCCTAATGAAGTTAATAACAACGTACCTACCTATATAGTTTAAGTTTAAAAAAATTGGCTCTCAAAAGAAATTTCAATCGTTGTACTGTTGATATTTGGCTCTGTCGACTGAGTTTGCTGACCACTGGACTATACCATTTATTTTCATGCCCTGACTTATGATTCCACAGACAGGAATTGGTTCTAGGGCAGCTGCACTCACATATCACAGGCCCACTGAAGAATCCACCCTGTTGATTACTTCAAGAGTCACATTCAAAAGAAATGGTCCCTTCACAGATGACTACATTTTTCCAACAGGATAAAATATGGTTGCCTTTTAACTTGTTTTTAATGTCTACCATTTGTGGATGAATTGAATGTAATAGATAAAAGAAAAAAGAGCATTCTTTGATGTGTAAACACTATGACTATGATTTGAACTCAGGCCAAAAGTGACTTTAAAGACAACAGACCCTACCCTACCCAGTTTGGCTCAGTGGATAGAGCATCAACCTGCCTGCGGATTGAAGGGTCCCAGGTTTGATTCCAGTCAAGGGCACATACCTCAGTTGCAGGCTCAACCCCAGAGGCAAGCAATCAATGTGCCTCTCTCACATCGATGTTTCTCTCTCTGTGTCTCTCCCCGGCCCTTCCACTCTCTCTAAAAATCAATGGAAAATATCCTTGGGTGAGGATTAACAACAACAACAACAAAAATTAAAATTAAATAAATGAATAAGTAAATAAAAACAACTGACCCTACTCCCTAATTATTGAAGTACTATAGATGAATTATTCTGGAACAAAGTTAGTAATTATGGAAGTCTAAGCCAACAGATACCAACTTTAAAATAACAATCCTGTTATTTTAAATAAGTTAACATATTCAGTTACCTGGAGGTTCATTATACAAGTTTGACCTTGAATAATTCATCCAAAATTAACATAGCTTAAAACTAGGGGTTCTCTCTGTATATTTTAAAGGATTAAAAAAACCTTTTATTTTATTTTTTGGTATATTTGTTTCATGACTAAAGCAGGCACCTGGTTTTACTGCCTTAAAAATATTCAGAATGCCTTGGCCCGGTGGCCCAGTGGTTGGAGCGTTATCACATACACCAAAAAGTGGCTGGTTCGATTCCCAGTCAGGGCACAAACCCAGGTTGCTGGTTCGATTCCCAGTCAGGGCACAAACCCTGTTCTAAAATCAATTAAAAAAAAACAACCTAAAAATATTCAGACTAAAAATATAGTAGCCATGAAATAAATAACAAAACCTGGGACCAACGGTCACCCTTTTATCACTGCATTAAAGAGACCCAAAGCTCTCTGTAAGCCAAAATTTATATGTATAAATAATCTATAGCCACACAATCCTCCACAGAAACAAATTCATTAAAATTAGAAACAAAATCAGTATATAACGTCCACCATTATTATTTAACATTGAATTACAATTGTGGCAATGCAGGCAGTACACAGAAATGAGATCTAAATTTTGGAAAAGAGGAAACAATTACCATTACTTATGAATGATATTCTGCATGAGAAAAACTATGATTATAAAATGAAATTTCTGGAATTATTTAAAGCTCAGTAAGGTAATAGACATAAAATAGATATGCAACTGGCTTTCTGTTATTAGACAACATTTTTGCTTGTTCTTAATACAGCAGCAGTTACAAAACAATAAAATACAATGGAAAGATTCTATTTGCAATGTATTCTAACATCCTAGGAAATGTAAAGGGCTATATTTAAAAAACCCACAAAACTGCTGAAACATAAAAGGAGAGGTATGTTCTTTGATAGAGAGACCACATTTTTGCAAATGTGTTAGTCTATCATATTTTATATGTATAATTCAATGCCAAATAAAGACACAATTTTTTTCTAAAAAATAATTATAAAGTTTGGGAAAATAAATGACTATATTAAAGGGGAATAGACTTACCCAAAGCTATAATAAATTAAGACATATAGTACAGACAGGAATAAGTAGACACATGCACAAAACAGACTCTACTTTATGCAAGAATTTAACATGTGATCAATAGAACATTGCAAGCCAATAACAAAAGGAAAGATTATTTAATAAATTGTTTGGAAAACACTCTAAGTATTTTGGGGAAAATCAATTCAGATATTCACCTCATATTTTGGATGAACTAAAGGATAAAAGTAAAGTAGATCAAACCATTTAAAAAGAACTTGACAAAAATAGAAGTAAATATTTAATTTCTCAAGCAGGGAAAGCTATCTACCTTAGAAAAGATTAAATAATTCAGATAAAAAATTCCCAGTACACTCAAATTTTAAGCCTAAAATTAAAACTAAATCCTAATGAAAAGTTAAACTATGAACTGGAGGCAACATTTGCAAGAATGCCACAGGTTTAAAAAAGAAAAAGAATGTTGTTCTTTATACTGAACTTGCAAATATTCTGTAAGTTTATGATTATTTTAGAATTTAAAAATATTTATGAACACCCTTGACATATGAAGAATTATTGCAACTTGGTAAGAAAAAGACTAAGACGCAGTTGACGGATGGGTAAAGGACATAATAGAAAGGACACGCACACACACTTACAAAAGAACAGAAGGTGGTTAACAGACATCGCAGAAAAATATTCAGTTTTAGCAGCAAAGAAATGCAAATGAAAAGAAGACTTCAGCTATGCCTATCAAAGTAGCAAAGGCTTTTGGTTTTGTTTTTAATAATAATATCAAATGTTTGTAAGAGCATAATAAGACATGCACTTTTTCTTAATTCTGATGGGAGTGTAAATAACAATAAGCAATTTAGTTGTTTGTATAAAGTGCCTTGACAGCCTAGAATACAGTAATCCACTTCCAAGAATTACACTAATGGGAAAATCCTGAAGAAAAAGAAAAAAGAAAGGGCTTTATGCATAGAGATGTTCACTGATGAAAACTTAGAAACAACTTAAACGTTGAGGGATAAAGAAAATTATTAGAAAAATTATGAAATATTTTATAGCCATTAAAATAGTGTTTGCAAAGGAATTTTTTAAAGGATGTGATAAGATTTGCTAAGTGAGGAAAGCCAAACACAAAATTATTTTAGAATATGATCTCATATTTCTAAAAAATAAAGTAGAGAAAAAATAATTTTTTAAGTACCTGCTAACAGTAGTGTCTTTGAGTGGAGCAGCTATGGGTAATTCTGTTCTTTCAACTTTTTTGTATTTACCCAACTTGCTGTAAGGAGAATATATTAGTTTGTATTTTTATAATATACAAGAGGCCTGATGCATGAAATCGTGCAAGAGTAGGCCTTCTTTCCCCGGCTGCCAGCACTGGCTTCCCTCTGGTATCCGGGACCGGGCTTCCTTTGCAACCCCAGCTTCGTCCGGAAGGACACAGGTCTCATTAGCATATTACGCTTTTATTACTATAGATAGGCATGATTTTCTCAGGGTTTCTTTTGACCCTTTGTTTTCAATTATTTGGTATAGAAATCCTTTAAATTTAAAGTAGTTATATGAATCAGTTTGTGTCAGGCTTAGAAAAGCCTTCTCCCTCCAAGATTATAAACAATGTCCACTTACGTTTCTTTCAAGTATTCCTAAGATTTCATTCTATTAGATTTTTGTTTTTGAAGCATCTGGAATTTACTTGGATGTAAGGGGTGAGATGGAGATGCAGTTTATTTTGGTCACAAATGGCTAGTCAGTGGCCTGGTGTCACTTATTAAATAATCCATCTTTTCTGCACTAACTTTAAATGCCGCTTTTATAATGTACTAAAGTGCCGTGTATTTCTAGGATCTGTGTACCTTTGCTCCTGAGCCTGAAAGTGACAATTTATTTTTGAGTAAAGATACTGCTAGTAGAAAAACAAAACACATGGTTCTGCAGCTGAACATCTCCAGGCTATAGAGAAAATTCCCTTTACTAATTTATCTTTCTGGATGAATCACCAATCTTTGGTGAAGTCAAATTTGGTGTCATGCCCAAGTCACTGTGAGCCTTCCCCACAGCTCCTTACCCCACTTTAGTTATCAAGCAAGTATTCATGCTGCTCATTTTTCATCCTCTCTGGCCAGTGAGGTCACCATGGCAAAATAATAAAGCCACACATTGAAAGTCATGTATATAATAAAGGTTGGTGACATCCAGCCTAACTATGGAACTTTTCCTCTCAAAGGTGCCCTGAGTGTGAACGGGTAGCTAGATTCATAAATAGAAGTGAGTAACTAAGAATCTATTTTTTCCAGCTAGTTTATCTAACTCTGTATAGATTTATACTGAACATGTAAAAATAGATGAGTATTTTATTTTTTTATTTTTAAATATATTTTATTGATTTTTTACAGAGAGAAAGGGAGAGAGATAGAGAGTTAGAAACATCGATGAGAGAGAAACATCGATCAGCTGCCTCCTGCACACCCGCTACTGGAGATGTGCGCGCAACCTAGGTACATGCCCTTGACCGGAATCGAACCTGGGACCTATCAGTCCGCAGGCCGACGCTCTATCCACTGAGCCAAACTGGTTTCGGCAGATAAGAGTATTTTAGTTTAAGGGAACATTTCTCAATGGATCGAGTTCACATAGAAGTAGTGAAATGGAGGTTTGTCACAGTCGGCTCTCATGCCTTAGTGTGTGTGAGTGTGTGAGTGTGTGTGTGTGTGTGTGTGTGTGTGTGTGTCCCCTTTCCTTACTTCAGTTACAGTAGCATGAAGGAAAGGAATGACCCTGCGACAGCCATCTCAGCGCCTCTGATGGAATGCCATATTGTGTCTCTAGAGCCCACTGTGTATGTTTTGTGCAGAGGCTCACTCCTATGTAAAACCTGTCTCCAGGTGTCACTTACCTATTACACACAGTAGGAACAATACCTAGAGTCCACAATGCTTTTAGGGGCTCACAAAGGTATTATAATTTCTGTTAAAGTTATAAGCAAAAACATGTTTAGGTAAGATAAAATGTTTTGTTATATAATATTCTTCTAAAATAATTTTTTATTGTTGAAAGTAGTACGTCTGTCCCTCTTTTTCCCCCATTGACCCCTTCCTGACCCCTCCCCACCCTATTGTCTGTGCCCATGTGTTATGCATATATGCATACAAGGCCTTTGTTGATTACCTGCCACCCACCCACCCTCCCCCACCTTCCCTCTTAGGTCAGATAAGATGTTTTGTTACATAATATTAATATATTCAGCTTTATACCAATACAATTGTAAAACAGAATTCTTAACATTTGCTTATGAAAGAAGGGAAGGGCACATGAAAGTCATAACACAGCCTTGCCTGTCCCTCAAAAGATGTCAGGAAGGGAACACTCATCTCTATTGTCCTCCTGGAAATTCATAATTAAAGATTCTGAGAAACCCTGCAACACATAAAAACAAAACAAAACAACAACAACCTATGAAACACAGTTTGCTGCAGGGTTCTCCAGGCTCACTTGATCCTGGAACATTCCCCGCCCCCCGCCCCCCCATAATAGCCACCGTCTTCCCTCAGACCTAGTGGTCCATGGAGGCCTTTGGGAAATACTTAACTTTCTATTATATTAGGATTCAACATTGATCAAGAGAAGCTAAGCTGAAATCTCTCAACCATCTTTTCTTTTTAGAAGAGCCTAAAGGATTATTCTTTGTTTTATGCAAACGGACTTAAAATGCATCCCAGATGCTAGCAGCACAGCCCTTCCTCACCACTTCGCGAGATAATGTTATTGATGCCCAAGATTCAGATTTATGCAGCACAGCTCACTGAGACCCATTTCAATTCGGTTTACTTGTTCAGCTTGCAGCCACGTGAGGATGAAAATAATTCCCCAATGGTAAGGATGGGCGAAAAGCTGCTTTCCTGGATCCTAGAACATGTTATTCCTGGACCTATCAGACCTTATTAAGAGTGACTTAAAATCTGTCAGCTCTCAATAGGTTTCTCTAGTAACAGATTTCTTGGTTCCGTCTCAGTTCCTGTCGTTCCCATAACCACAGCCTATTCAATTCAGCAGTGCGCGGCTGCATGGATGCTGAAATTAAAATGTGCTTTCAAAAGTCAGTCCACAGCAAAACGGACCTAACTTAGCAGCATCTCCAGGGTCAGATTTAATTAAAAAAAGACATGAGTCGGAGGCAGAAGGCCAAAGGAGGATAAATTTCTCTGAGGAATAAAAAAAAAAATAGACAATTTTCTTTTTAAGTTTATGCCAACTAATGTTCCTAAAAGTCAGTTTTCTGTTTAACAGAAAAAGCCAAAGACCCTAAGGCCTCTCTCTTCAGCGTTCAGAAGGCTTATTCATTGAAGAGATGACCTCTATTATTTTTCTGGGAGCAGACACCTTTGTCTGCCCATAGTGCTTAAAAATACACATATTTCTCATCTCGGAGAAATTCACAAGCCTTTTGGTTAAAAGAAAATTATTGAATCTAGGTGATCATAATTTTTCTTTTTTTACAATCAGGAAACAAAACTTAAGGAAAATGTCTGCTCATTTGCTCATTTAACTACAGACCTGACTCCTAGAGTAGAGAACTGACTTAATTCTCTGAACACATTGTACTTAGCAAAACAAACAACAGTAACAACAAAAACACCACTTGTACACCTTTTATTACAGCTAATGCACTTCACTAAAAATACTTGTTTGTGGATCTGTCCGCCTTTCTTAAAGCAGAAAAGACCTCGAAGATAGAGAATTTGTGATATTTGGCTCAGTCTTTCAAATGCCTACTACAGTGTCTAGCATACATTAGGAGCTTAATGTAGATTGTGGAATGAAGATCTAAAAATCTAGTGGCCTTTTGATAGTGCAATCTATTGTAAATCTTCAATTTGGCCATGATTTAGTTATATAGTTATTGCTCATCCTGAATAACAATACTGAATAAGCATATATGGGGAAATCTCCCAATTTAGGCAAAATTGAATTTTACAAAATCTCACTTCTGTGTGTGTGTGTGTGTGTGAGAGAGAGAGAGAGAGAGAGAAGAGAAGAGAAGAGAAGAGAAGAGAAGAGAGAAGAGAAGAGAAAGGGAGAGAGTAAGAGGAGGGGAGGGTAAGGGAGGGAGCGGGGAAAGGAGACAAGAAGGGGAGGGGAGAGGAGAATAAGGAAGAGAAGTGAAAAGAGAAGAGAAGAGAGACACTTCGGCTGGCAGAGGGGATGAAGGTCTGGTAAAATTGCTTACACTGATTTCATTTACTACTAGAGGCCTGGTGCACAAATTCATGCACCAGTGGGGTCCCTCGGCCTGGCTTGTGGGATCAGGCCAAAACTGGCTCTCCAACATCCCCCAAGGGGTCCCGGATTGTGAGAGGGTGCAGGCCAGGCTGAGGGACCCACCAGAGCACGATCAGGGCCAGGGAGAGACGTGGGAGGTCTGCAGAGCGTGTCCGGCCTGTCTCGCTCAGTCCTGATCAGCTGGACCCCAGCAGCAAGCTAACCTACAGGTCGGAGCATCTGTCCCCTGGTGGTCAGTGTACGTCATAGCAACTGGTCGACTTCTGCCCCCTGCTGGTCACTGCATATCATAGGGAGTGGTTGAGTGGCCTTAGCATATCATTAGCATATTACGCTTTGATTGGTTGAATGGATGATCAGATGACCGGACACTTAGCATATTAGGCTTTTATTATATAGCATTAAAGCCTTACCTGGGCTTCTTATTTTTGAGTCATCTATAACTTTTTTCCAAAGGCTATTTAATGCTAATAAAATAATAACAAGACCAAAAGTTATTTGAAAGGCAAATCGCTTTGATAATCTTCTAGAACAACTTAACTGGGGTAATTGGAAGGATGGTTAATTTATATATAAACCAGCCAACAAATATTTAATGCATGCTTCCTGGATACTCTACTATATACTAGGTGTTTGGAGGAGGGAGCACAAAGGTAACATAGTTAACATTTGGTTACTAGCCTTAAAGGGCTCATGAACTAGTTGGGGAGCTGATACTAACGTACCTGAAACAAAACACCTCACAGAAAAGAGGAGTAGAGCAGTGATTTTCCCATAGTTCAGTGCTATTCTAGAAACAGTGCTGAGGAGCCCCCTGACAGAAATGAATAATGGCAGCCTATTTCTTGGTTTATGAACTGATAAAGAAAAAAACTGGTTATTAGAATTTTCTCTATTTTAGATTTTTATCCTATACATCTTCCTTAGCCATTGGTGTTTACTACCATTTATCTATTAAATAAGATGGCAAAAATATCTAAATCTGTACAAAACTCATATGGAGGGAAAAATTTCTGAAGTTGCTGAGCACTTAATTTCATAGCTTCTTCTTTTCAAGGACATATACTCCGGGTTGTAATGTTATGTTTTATATAGTGATTGTTTCTTCTGGTAAAACTGCTTCTAGTTTGTAGGGTGACTTAAATATATCAGCTTTTATGGTGTTCTTACCAGATGACCATAATTTTCAGTTCTTTTACTACTGAAATAAATTGGGAAACAACCAAGCACACGTTAAACAGAATGAGCAAACAATTTTATCAATTCTGTCTAGTTATAGCCTGACGTTGCATAGAGGCTGTAAGGCTAATGCTACAAACAAATGCTCAGACAATAGGTACATCAATGAGAGCAACACGGTATGAAAATGTTTTCCTGAAATAGCCTGGAAGGACAAACCAAATCTGGGAAAAGTACTTCAAAAATGCAATGGTGGTCATGTTAAATGTACAGCCATATTTTAAATAATTTTGTTTTTTTCAAGTTGGTAAGGTCATCTATATGTACATTGCAAAAATGAATGAATAAATAAACAAACTACTAAGACACAGAAAGAGGAAATAACCCTACTACTTGAGGGGAATACTACTAACATTTTGATTTTTTTTTTCTGCGCACTTTGTAACAGTTTTGATCAACTGCCCATATATAATTTGGTATCCAGGTTTTTTTCAGTTAAGATGAGAACTTAATTTTTTTCATGTTAATAAAATCTGTGGACGTGATATCTTTAATGGCTGCATAATATACCACTGTAAAGATACAGCAATCTATATGCCAATTTCCTTATTACTGTACATTTAGGTACAAGTTTCTCATTTTTCACTATTATGAGCCTGAGATGAACAGGGTAGTGAAACAACTCTTTTTTTTTAAAAAAAAAGTATATTTTTATTGATTTCAGAGAGGAAGAGAAAAGGAGAGAGAGATCAAAACATCAATGATGAGAGATGATCATTGATCAGATGTACCCTGACTGGGAATCAAACCATGACCTCCTGGTTCGTGGGTCAATGCTCAACCACTGAGCCATACCAGCCAGGCTGGAACCACTCTTTGTGGCTCTTAGGTCTTGACCTATCCTCGATTGGTCATGTGGTCGGGGAGGCCTGACCCAGTGCTAGGAGTGGGAGCCATGCCACTGGCCATCAAGGTTGCTTCAGGGATGGGCATATAACTGTTCAAAAAAGACAATATTTTCCCGTGACACTCTTCACTCAGAAATTTCCTTTCAGAGGTAGATTTACTATATGTGGCACCAGAATGCCTCCCAGTGTGACAGATAAACATAGCACAGTACAACGTTCTGGTTGGAATCAGTAAAGGGCCCAGGGAATGTGACTCAACAAAAAGAGAGAGGGAGCCTGATCTGTTTGGAGAATAGAAATGAAAAGAAAGGATCTATCTGAAGCCAGGACAGAAGTTATGTCTAGAGAAAAAGCTGGTAAAATAAGAATCAGCATAAAAAAATAAATGCATTGAAGTTTAGGATAGGAACATTTCATAATTGTTTATTTTGTTGAGACATTTTAAATCCTGTGATAAAAAGGTCTATTCTATAGATCAGAAAGGTTGCTGGATCACCAAATGTTGGCAGAACCGAAATCCTCAAGAAAAACCTCATTACCCGAAGGTTGTTGAGGCTTCGGCCTACATACAACCTCCGCTCATACGTTTAAATGCAAGGACCAAAAGGGAAAGAAGGTCATCTCTGAGGGATTTGAAATCAAGGAAAAGTATTTACTGCTACCAGCAGAGACAAGTCCAGTTTGGGTTGTCCAGAATCACGTGAAAGGCTGAAAGATAGGGCCACACTCTCGTGACATTTGAATGAATTTAGTGAATCCTGGAATCTTCGGTTCTTTACGGACAAAAATAAACCTAAATGAATAAAAGTTCATGGATCCCCTGCTATCTTACCAAGTGACGAATAGTGCTTGTACCAGTGAGATAAACTTGGAGGGACAGGGCAGGCTGAAGGGCTGTGGGACCCCAGAGATCACACTGAAGGAAATTCCCTCTGGGCCCGTGGGGGACAGACTTGAGTCTGCCTGTCACAGGAGGCTCTACACTGGAGTGCACAGAGACTTCTGATGCACACGCGGTGCTGAACCCGGCTGTAATTTAAAGCCAAGTCACTTGGCACCGTGCCTGCAGTATTGTGGCCTGCTACAATGGCTGGCAGGTTGCCCGTATTTTATAGACTGCTTCTGAAACACCAGAAAGCAGTTTGACCCTGGTTAAAAATAAGCAAGTGGATACAAATATTTGGAGTGGCTATAAGAATACCTGCAATAAAATAAAATAAAATACCAATAAAGCAGGTAGAGGAAAATTATAAATAGAAGAACAAGGTCAAAGGAAGAGCTAAGATATAGAAATGACTGCCATAGGGATCCACCCACTTCCTACAATGATCTGCAAATTTGGCTCTGAGTTTCCTGCCGGCCAAGGCACTAAGAGCAACATAAGCTTTTAAGACAACAATTCATACTGTTCATGAGGCACAGGCATATCTGGGGGTTTGTGGGAGGGCGGGGGAAGGAGGAAGGAGGGAATTTCCCAGATATGAATATTTAGTAATGAATTCGTTTTGGATGTCTCTAAGCTGCTATTATAACAATTACTACTTTTCTTTATATGGCACTTAATACTTTGCAGAGTAATTTCACATACTTTCTTTAATCGGCACAAAACCCTATGCTGCCAGATTTGAGGGGAAGGTATTATTAAAGCAATAATGTAACGTTCATTCGTGCATCGAGGAATGTTGCCTCGCTGGAAACACAGTGCAAAAGTAGAAAATAAGCAGAAAGGTCTCTGAGATAAATAACTCCAAGTGCATACACAGAAAAGTGCCTCTCTCTCAGAACCTATATTCCCTTATGGAACCTGAAATTCTAATGAGGTTAAAAGACACAGCAGATTAAAAGTCACAGAATAGGGGTTATTGCAGAGAAGCACTCTGAAAGCCCTCCAAACTAGTACGTACGGAAGCAGAGGCAAGAACTAAAAGAAAAGGAAAAAAAGGCAAAGGAGCAGGTAATGTAGAAACTGCAAGCGCTAAGCACTCACCAACTAGCACAGGCAGGGATGTGTCTGTGCTCAGTCTCTCCAGTCTAGACCCTGCCCTTCCTGAGTTCTTTATGTAGCTACCTCACCGCCTTTCAGAAACTGAAATGTGATCAGGACCACCCACCAGCTCCCAGCTCCTATGGCCTTCAGTAACCTTCCAAGGCTTATACTAGTAAGAATTAAAAATCCCTATTTAAAATGGCCCACAAGGTCCTGCAGTTCTGGCGGCTGCTGCCTACCTCTCCCGCCCATTGCACACTCGCTCTGACTTCAGCCCCACCTGGTGGGCTTCTGCACATTTCCTTCTCTCTCCCTGGGCGCAACTCGCTGCTGCCTCTCCTGGGCAACCTGAAATGGTACTTCCTTGGAAAGCCTTACCTAACCCTGGAGTCCAGATTAGGTTTCCCTGGGAACCCTTATAGCCCCTTTACAATTGAGAATTTATCATAGCTGCACTTAATTATCAGTCTGATAGGTTAATACCTGTTTCCTCCAGGGCACTGTGGGCTCTGGGAGAACGACTGTCTCTGGAATACATGCCTAGTAAATATTTACTGAAAAAAAAATGAATATGTAATGTCACAGGACAAGCATGATACATCTGCCTAAAATAGAATAGTTCAACTTTACTAAAAGATCTTTTGGGACAAGGGGAAGCTGTGTTTTTGTTTTTCCTTATTAGAGCAAAAAACAAATAAGATTTATTATGGAGTAGAATGCAAAATTCATATGAATTTAAAAGCTAAAACACATGACTTTGAGAATGCTTCAGGCTACGCCCTCAATTTTTCTGGAGGCATTGTGCTTAAAGTAATATGGAAAGACGCGCCCTGGCTGGTTTGGCTCAGTGGATAGAGCATTGGCCTGTGGATTGAAGAGTTTCAGGTTCTATTTCAGTCAAGGGCACATGCCCAGGTTGCAGCTCGGTTCCCAGCAGGGGGAGTGCAGGAGGCAGCCAATCAGTGATTCTCTCTCATCATTGATGTTTCTCTCTCTCTTCCTTTCCCTTCCTCTCTGAAATCAATAAAAATATATTTAAAAAATATATATGGAAAGACGGTCTGTTAAAGATCCATTTCCAAAGGGATGTGGATCATCAAGGCTCATCTTCATCTTACTAAGTAAGAATATGTGCATGAAGAGGGCTTTGCAAAGTATCAGGCCTCGTGTAAATATACTAGTAACTTATTATTACTGAGAAACCTGTGTCCCGACGAGGGGGTTGTGGGGGGGTGATTTGGCTCCTATTACCCCGCCAATTACAGGTGAGGCTGGCGCCAGAACCCAGGTCCCCCGTGGCCTCTCCAGCGCACTGCTTTTCATTAAGGCACGGCACCTGCCACCTGGTCCCTGCGGCAAAGGTCCCCTCCCTCCCTCTCATCCACATGGAGGGCGGATGCCCTAAGCCAGGCTCACTTGCACGTTAAGTTCCGATCAACCTGAACTGAGAAGTGAAATCAAGTCGAGCTTTTCCCGGCATCAGCATCCAGAGGCGCTCTGCTTTGCCTGCAAGACTGGGCAGTTCCCCTCGAAGGCTGAAAACGCTACCAGCGCTGCTGCGGCCCAAACCCAAGAGGCTCGCCCCCTGGCGGCGGAGACGCCCGACTGCAGCGCGTTCCAGAGACCACGCCAACCCCCTTTCCAAGGGCGCTCCGGGGCCGCCGGGCCGGGAGGTGCCGGCAGCATTTAAGGAGCCCGGGAGCGGGAAAGCGCCAAGTAACTACGGGCTGAGAACACACCGCCGGAGCCGACGCGGCCGCCCTGCTTCGTGGTCCTGCAGCGGGGTCTGTCCCTGCGCTCACAGGTTGGCCACAGCTGCCGCTTCAGCCACCGGGGACCCCCTTAGGCTGCGGCCGAGGAGGGTGGAGGTC
>NW_006291965.1:2413301-2421873 GCF_000327345.1 Myotis davidii
GGGAGGGGGCACCGAAGGTGTTGGGGGATGGCGTTTCAGGCATCCCTGCTCGGATCCCTCCTCTCCCGCTGACTCTCCGGGAGCGAGAGTGTGCGGTGGCAAGGATGCAGCGGGCAGGATGCACTTGGTGTGCGAGTGCGGAGGCAGCCCGCAGGGCAGGGGCGGGTTTGTAAAATCCCGTGTGAGAATGAGCGTACTCGTGTGGTTGGATCCACGCTCCCCAAACTGCGCCCCGCGCCTAGCGAGCTGCGGGAGCCCTGACTTGCCGCCGCCGCCGCCGCCGGCTGTGGGACAGCGTCTGCTATTCTGACCCTGCAACTCTGAGCCGGGTCTCGGTTCCGCTCCTGCGTGTGGGTGGCCGGGTGTAGGGATTCCCACTTCCCTTCGCTCTGGCCTCTGGGCGCGGGGATGTGGAAAGGGTGCATGTGGCGTTGGGCGCCTGGCCGGGAAATGGGTAATGGTTACCCCTTGTGGGCTGGCAGGTGTTGAAGGGAGCCTCCATCCTGTGACACTTCTCTCCAGAAGGGTCTCAGCCGCCCTGACTCTGCAGTTTCTATTGTTTATCTTGTGTCTGAGCTGGAGGAGAAGGGTCTTGAATGGCCACAGTCCTCTCTCAATCCCCACAACTTTCAATGTCAGCTAGACCTTCCCGTTCCACATTGAAACGCTGGAAACCTAATGTCTGAAGAATGGGTGGTCTTTCTGTTGGTTCTTGTAGCATGAACTCTGGAGGTTTGTAGAGAGATTCGGTCAGGGTGGAGGTGTTAAAAAGAAGGAAAGGATCGTACTGAGCAATGTTTGGTACGCCTCGGTCATCGTCACCTAGGCAGGGCAGTTTCCTCAGGAAAAGGGACACTTTATTTCTATTGCTTGAGGCATCCACTCTCCCAGCTTTCACACCGGCTAGGTGGTGTCACATATCATTCCGGAACTGAAATCAACCCAAGACCCAAGGTGATGGGATCCCAGGTAGGTGACCCTACTTTCTCATCCGTGTAGCCTGTGAATAGGGAATTTGGCAAATGGCAGGCCAGTAATAAGTCACCCACGGGGAACCAGGACCAAGAATTGAACCTAGATCCTATCGCTGTTTAATTGTCTCTGCGTAATGAGGATAGGCTCGCGTGGGGTTGGGAGGTAGGAAGGCAGAGAGCATATGCATATGTGTGACCACTGCAGTTTGACTTCCCAGCGCCTGTGTGTCTCCTGTGGTATTTGTGGGAACGAATGCACCTTTAATTTACTATATTGATACTTCCTTATTGAAATGCAGTGTGACTAGATTAACCTGTGTAGCACACATCTGAACTATAACATCTGACGTTCCACCGCATTGCTGTCAGAGTCCAAACTGGCTGCCCGGGTCCTCTTGGTAGCCGTCACAGCCACACAGATAAATACCCAACACTTTGGTATCAGAGGTTTCTTTCTTTTTTTTAAAAAAAAAAATTGTTTCATTTTAGCAAAAGTTACATGATATCATTATCTTGAAAATAATAAAACGAGGTCTATCCACATGTGTTTTTTTCTTCCCAGTTATCTTCTCTTTATTAATGATGATGGATAGACCAGGTGCTCTTGAAACTGTGAACATTAAACTTCCCTATGTCCTTCAAGTCAAACCTTCTAAAATTTTAATGTGAGGTTGTTGGAGCTCATCCAGGATTTAAGGATAGATTTATAAAAATGAATGTTGAATCTTAGTTCTTTACTTTCTTATTCTGCCAATTTCTTTCTGAGAAAAGTACTTAAGGAATTTAAAGGCATTCTAAGAGGTTGGCTTTTTTTTTAAGTTATTGTGTTTATATTTGCATGTAAATGTCTGACAAGAAAGCTTAAGAATATTAGAACTTGCCAAGGTAAATAAACTATAGAAAAAGAAGAATTATACAACAGCATAACCGATGACTCAGGAATTAGTGGTTTCCTTTCTAATGCAAATGTGATGATTGTAAAATGCAATGCCTGCCTTTTCTAAAGGTTGGACTAGTAAGGTTATTGCGGCAGCCTGCATCCTGTAATTCAGTCTAGTACACAGTTGTACCTTTTGCTGTAGCCTGCAGCCAGCCATTTGTTTGAGATGGATGTGTTCTCTTCACCTAAAGCAACTTTAATGCTTTTCTTTTTCATTATTGCACCTCTTAAAGAAGTTTGTTCTTCAGAAGACTTGGAAATAAAAGACTTTAGAAAATTGACCTGTGGGGCCAAAAGGAATAAACTATGGGGGAGATGGGGCTTGTATTCTATAAGGGAAAAGTGATCGTTGCTAAACTTGAGATAATTTCAAGCCTAAAAATCCATAGTTAACCCTTTGGGTTACCATCATGAACTTGCAAATATTTGTGAATTGCCTACTACATCTCGGGCACTGCATACCTTTGGAAAGGGTTTGGTAAATGTTGGGAGAGCTGAAGATTTGAAGAATGAGGAAACTTAGATCCTGCTCAGAGGAAGTTCATGATCTGGAAGGGGAGACAGGGCATGTTGCATATAACTATCTATGGAAATGTTGGAAAATGCTTAGAAAGCCATATTTCTGCAGTGCTGTGGGAGTTCACAAGACACGCCAATGACTTCAAGTGGAAGAATCAGGGAAGGTTACATGGAAGAGATAGAAGCTGAGCTGGATTTATGCAAGTGGCATTTGGGGTGGCAGGGAAGGAGGGCATACTTGGGGAGGAACCTGTAGCACAGGCCTAGTGGTGGAAGGCGTGTGCCTGCACAGAGAACAAAGAATGGTGTGCTTTGGCTGAGCCCAGGAAATATCAAGAGATGTAATGAGAGAGGTAATGAGGTGAGGAAGTGAGGTTCTTTCAAGATTGTGGAACAACTTGCATGCAGATTTTATTCAGTAAGTACCAAGGAGCCATGGCAGGTTTCTGAGGAGGAGGAGGAGGAGGGTTGACAGGAACAGATCTGTGCTTTAGAGTGATGATCTTATAGCATTGTGCTGGGTGTAATGAAATGGGAAGAGACTGACAGTAGCGAGACCAGATAGACTCCAGTCAACTAGGGATAAGAGGAAATGAGGCAATGGGAGTAAAGAGGAAGAGACAGACAGACTCAAGAGACGGGGTGCAGGAATACTCTGAGCACTTAGCAGGGAAGTTAAAGGTCATTGTCAGGCTCAGCTGAGAGCATGATTGGGTCACCGTCTGAAGGCTCAAAGGAGGGTGAGAAAGAGAGGGGAAAAAGAAATTTCATTTTGGGCATGACAGGTGTGTCCAAATGAAGGGACTAGAATACAGGTGTTGGTCTTTGGAGAGAGGTTAGAGTTACAAAGAGAGGTTAGTAAGTCATCACTTAAGAGCAATTTTGATGTCTCAGGAGTGGCCAGAAAAGAAAATGGAGAAGCAAAGGGTAAAGTTGGGGTCCTTGGGGGATGTCTATATGTTGGAGGGGAAGAGAAGAAGCGGAGAACAATATTAAACATGGGGCAGTTAGGAAAAATGGTGGGAGTAGTATGTTGCTGTGGAAGCTAGGAACGGTAAGGGGAGCTACTGATAGGAGCAAAAGGGAGGCCAGACATTATGGGCATGTCATTTGGGCAGCTTCACCAGGAAGCTGCAATTTTGCACTCCTCAGGGAACCACAGGCCCATTCCCCAAAGATCACCAGAGGAAGGGGTCCAACAAAGGGGAGATATATGCAAGCACAGTGAGGTTGGGGTGACTAGGCAAGATGCCTGCTGGTCAAATCTGGGAACAGAGCTCATTGGTGAGAGTAGGTGGAGCCACTGCAAGTGCATGAAAATTTGGGAATTTGTAATCCCCTAAACAAAGGAGTTCGAACTCTTGTTCCACTTGACTCTTGGCTCACGGGGCCCTTTTGTTCCTGCTCCCTTGCATTTTCCGATGTTTCCTCCATAGCCATGTGGCCCTGCGGACCGACATGCAAGGGACTGGTGGACTGCGGTGGGGAACACAAACTCTGCTAGCCTGATGCTGGACTGGACACTGCTCCAAACTGGAACGGAAACTCTGGACACTAGCTTTTATTCCAGCCCCATTGAAGGCCCAGCTACACTTCTTTCCTGGCAGAACTAGGGGAAATGGGACCTTGGAAATACAGGGACATAATTCCACAGGAATAAAGCCGTCTACAACACCTCGTCCTTCTGTGGGGTCCTCTGGAGATTCTTATTCCAGCGGTACCCCAAGAACCCCACTCCCACCAGTAGCAGTACCATCATTCATCACTCATAGAGGCGGGTGAGGTTGTAACAAGAGAAAAACCATTGGGTCTGATGCCTGGCTTTCCCTAATGATCTCTGAGGTAGGCGGAAGTGGCAGCCAGGCTGTGAGAGGTGATGGACGTGGACAACAGTGAAGACAGACTTCTTTTTAAATTAGTTCAGTGGGATGGGGGAAGGAGAGTTTGATGCGTCAAAGCAGTGGCATATGGAGGGAAAGTAACGTTTGTAGCATAGGAAGACTTGAGTCTGCATTAAAAGTAGAGGGGAAGAATCTGTTGCAGGGAAGAGAGATTGAAAATGTAAGGGAGAAGCTCACCTGATGAAATGGAATCTTCAAGGAGATGGAAGAAGCACAGTGGATAAAGGCAAAGGAAAGACGCGTGAGACAGAAGCATGGGAATTCTGAGGTGGAGCTGAGGAATTTGGCCGCAGTATTCTAAGTGTAACGTCGAAAGAAAGGTGGGCGGATGAGGAGAATCACAAAGACTGTGGAAATGCAGCAGTGAGTCAGTTAAGGGTGAATGAAAGATTATGAGCCAACAATGAGGATCTCCTGCACTGGGAGAGCATGGGTTTGTAGTGGGACCCTGTGTGATCAGAGTTTGTCTCCTTCTTAAGTAGTTTCTGTGATAGTGAGCATTAAATGTTGTTCAGTACATTTGTGGTTCCTCCTTCCCTTAAGTTTAACAAAAAGAAAAATATTTACCTTTAAAATTAGCCGAATAAAAGACTCTAGCTGTGGAGCATTCCCTGTGACTATTCTCTCTCAGGAGTTGCTGACCTAAATAAATAAAGCCTATGGTAAAATAATGGAAAAAAGCAAAAAGATGAGCTTTCCCTATTTATAACAGCAGGATATAGCTTTACAGTGAAGTATAAAGTCTATTTTTCAAAAGAAAAAATCAAATATAATGCCTCACCCAACAACATATCTGTCAATAAGTATTTGTCACATAAATACATAAATAAATTCATTTTTTTAGTAAGGTAGGTATAGTGTCTAAGATCTAAAATTTCAGGATTTCTTATTTACACTGTGGACATTAAATTAATTGCATCCCATGGCCTACACAAGTCTATGATAGGATTAAATGATTTTATTTTTTCATATTTATTTTACCCGCTATATATGTTGTAGTTTTGCCAAAACAAAACAATTGTGCGCACTTTAGACCCTTGAGTTAGGGGCTGTGTCATGATTCCAGACGAGTTTTTGGAACTTCAACTATGATGAGTGATGATTTTGAGGTTCTAAGGATGAGATCATTTATTCATTCTTCCAACAAATGTTCACTCAACACCTTCTCTGGGCCAGATACCCTTTTAGGTGCAAAGGATGCAGCAAGGTGCAGGGGGCATGCGAGGGAGGGTAAGTCCCTACTATTGCCAACCTCTTCGTGGGAGGAAATTTAAAAATAAATAAGCAAATATATGTATAATATGTCAGCTGGTGGTAAGTGCTCTGAAGAATAAAGCAGGGAAGGCAATAGAATGTGAGAATGTAGGAGGTGATGCTACTTCACAGGGGGTGATGAGGGAAGGCCTGGGGCAGAGCTGAAAGATCTGAAGGAGTGAGCCATGCGGGTAACTGGGGGGAGGGCCTTCTAGACAGAATATCAAGAGCCAAGGGCCTATGCACATGTATAAAGTACCCTCGATTATAAAGTGGTCCCCAATTTTCCCAGGAGAAGGTGTTTTAAAAGGTTTTGTATCAACGAGAATATATACATTTTCAGGAGGTAAAGAGCAAAATGTCTACTTACATTTATTAATTTACTAGCATATTTTGAAAGTCACATTATATAAAATTAATTTAGAAATATGGCATCCTTCTACTGTCACATTGTATGAAATCATTTATTCAAGTGTTTCACACACTTCTTTGTCTTAAGAGTCTTTTCATTATTAGGCTACTTTTGGCATATTTGTTTCTATCTAACATTTGAAATATTTTTCTTCTTGAATTTCTGTATGATGCTGCTACTACAAACTTTATTCCAAGCCCTGTGTGCCCATTCACATAACATAAAAACATTTGGTGTTTTTTTTTCTTCTTATAGGTGTTTATTCATGATCTCCACAATCCAGTAGTTCTGTGTGACTTGTATAAGTACGTACAATGCAAGCAATTGGCAAAGAATGTTTACTTAGGCTGGTATTGAAATCTTGACCTTCCTTCCCTTTTCTCTTCCCTTCCTTTCCCTTCCTTTCCCTTCCCTTCCCTCCCTTCCCTTCCCTTCCCTCCTTCCTCCCTTCCTCCCTCCCTCCCTTCCTCCCTCCCTCCCTCTATCCTATTTCAATCATGTGACCTCCATAAGCATCCCTGTCTAGTACTGATTGAGTTTGTTTCAGGCTATCTTCTCCAAGTAGTTCTCAGGTAACCTTTGAAACAGACATCCCCTCTTCATGAAATCTTCAGTCTTACCAGGTAATATGTTTTGACATGGTTTCTTTCTTTAAAATTAGTTGCAAAAAAAGAAAAAATTAGTTGCTATTACATCCAATGTCAATGAATTGCTTGATTTTAATTTCAGGTATCTTGGAGATAATAGGGTTTCTGCTTTTTGGCGTTCAGCAAAAGTAATTGCGAGAATGCCTCATAATATGGGAGACTTTATATGGATTAACATATAAGGCAACTTTTTTATGAAATATAATTTCGGGGGGAATAGAAATATCTTATTTTTATATATGCAAAGCGATCATGGAAGGTTGTTAAAGTGTGGTGGTGGTAAAAGCCATCCCTGCCCACTGTGTTTCCTCTACAGCCTCCTCCTCCTCGACTCCAGGTGGACTAGTTAATGTGAAAAACACAGCAATGGTTTATTTCATAAAGAAAATGATTAGCCATCATTCTGAACACTGTAATCATTTCTGTTTGTGACTTTTGGTGAAGTTTGTAACTGGAGATCAATTCTGTATTAATTAACAGGGGCACCTTATTTTAAAGCAGTGGCTTAGACTTCATGGTTAGGCTTCATGATCCCTAGTGAGAATGCAATTTACACCATGTCCTAGCAATATGGATAAGTGTATGCAAACAAACACGTGCACCTACACGCATGCACAAATCACTGAAACAAAAGTTATAAAAATACATGTCCTTCTATATGTAATACGCTCTGACGTTTTCTATTCTACTAGAGGCCTGATGCACAAAATTCGTGTAAGAGTAGGCCTTCCGTTCCCCACCTGCCGGCTCCGGCTTCCCTCTGGCACTCGGGACCTGGGCTTCCCTCGAAGCCCCAGCTTTGTCTGAAAGGTGGTCCAATCTAATTAGCATATTACGCTTTATTATAATAGATGTGGTTGTCGGTCCACTCAACTGATTTCAGCACTAATGAACGAGTCCTGACACGCAGTTTAAAAACACTGTTCTATTGTATTACCTCCACCAGAAGAGCGCTCATTTCCTTAGAGTGTGAAATAATTTTATGTCAGAAGGGATGACTCCCCCCTCCCACCATTTGTTTCAAATTGTTAGCACATTTGGATATTTGGTGGTGTGGGTGTACAATGTCACAATAATCCTAAAGGGAACGTTCTTTCTGAGTAAATATTTTCTTTCCAACAGAAGAAATTATCAGTGTGGAAAATGGAAAGTAGGGTAAGATGAATGGATCAGTTCTTAAATCTGGTGGCTTTGTTCCCGGAACCCCAGTGTTTTCCCTGGGGTCTGCCTGCCTGCACACACTGGCCCAAAGAAATGCGCAGGAGGGAGTGCGCAATTTAGAAGGAAAAAATTAGTTTAGTACTAAATTGGCCAATATGGAGACCCAGAGCTTGTACTCTAAACAAACCGACTCCCTGACGGTGTGTAGCTTAGAGATGATACAGGGCAAAGTCACAAAATACCACGGGTTAGGGGTTTGGAGGTGAGCTGGGAGCTGATTGGTCAGAGGTGAGGGAAGGGTAGTAAAACATTTCTTCAGGTCTTGAGGACAGCTCCGAAGGTTTTTCCCAGTGTCCCTCTGTTGGTCTCATGGGAAAGTAATCAGAGGGTCCTTTCGCCTTAGGGCTCAGGAGCTAAAACATAACTTAGGTCGAGATGTGACCTTCCACCTGTCAGAGGTCTAAACTGTGTGACCATTAGTCAGGTCGGGGTTACTGTCTTCTGCTGCCTTGGGGGTGGCTGATTATCTGGGGGCAAGGCTAGGTCTCTGAGGGACAGAGGGAGAAGGGGGGGGGAGAGAGAGAGAGAGAGAGAGAGAGAGAGAGAGAGAGAGAGAGAGAGAGATGATTTATTGAGCTAATATTTAAAACTAAATCTAACCAAAATCATAAGGTCCCTCAGTTTTAGTTCTAATTCCTTCCTTTCTTTTGCTCATTCCTCAGTCTTGAGAGAGAAGGGGTGACGCCTGCTCTAGCTGCTTCCTG
>NW_006291965.1:2421935-2427123 GCF_000327345.1 Myotis davidii
AATGAAACTTTTTACATGTAATTGAAAATTTACTGGGTCCAGGCCAAGGGTCTGAGGTTTGAATGATCATCAGGTTGCTAGTTTTAGCTGCCCTCAGGCAGCACTTGTAAACATAGCAACACCCAGTTAGTATCCCAAAGAAGCCACAAAGAAGCAAAACTAATATGGACGTTCCCCAGTGGCTGGGAAGGAAGAGAAGTGAGCCAGTGAGTGAATGCATCCACATAGGAAATGTTACCAACGTGGTCTATGGCTGCATTCATATGGATTAAGAGATCAATAATATTGGCCTCATAAGCAGGGATATATGTACAATATTCTTGTTGGATTAGGGGTGTGTGGTCTCCTGAATGTGGAGTCGGGGAGAGGAACCCCAGCTTATCTTTGGTGACTTGCTCCATCCATTGTTCCCTGTCTGAGATGTTGAATGTGTGTCTGATCCAAGGCATCCCTTCCACACTAGACCCAGGCAATAGTCCACAGACTCAGCGTTAGACTGCTCATATACTAGTATTTCTGCATAGGTGGCAGCCCGTGGCAGAGAGGCATCGCCTGTAACAGGTGGAAACTGAAACAAGAAAGTTAGAGATTAAAAAATAAACAATTATCTTGGATCTCAACCAGAGGGTTTTCTTCATTTTGGTGAAGTCTAGGTCGGGTTTTCAGATGTTTTCCTTCTGAAGAGTTTCCTACAGTCTGCAAGGGGCTCGCAGGAATCCTCAGGTGGTTGAGTGGCGGTTTCTGATGATACGGTCGCTTGGGTGGTAGGTCTAAGTCTGGAGCCTGCTTACCTTGAGAGTGGTGAAGCCAGGGCTTGGCTCCCAGTTTCCCAGAAGAATGAGTGGTTAGTAAAATCTGATAAGGGCTCACCCACATAGGTTCAAGTTGGTCATTAGGACGTTTATTTTTCCAGGATTTTAGATACTCAGTCTCTGGGGTTGAAATGTTGTAATGGGACATCTGTGGGGTACTTCATCCTGTCCGAAGAAAATTTATGAACAGCAGTTAAAGTTAACCCCAAGGATTACCGTAGAGTGTCTAATTCTTTAGTCATTGGGTCATGAACATTTCTAAGATTTTCTCTAAGACAGGAAGGGCATTCCATATAATATTTCATAAGGACTCAGTTGAATCCTGCTCTTGGGAGCTACTCCAATCCTAAGCAGGGCAATAGCCAACACCATTTTAGGCCGGTCTCTTGGCAAAGTTTAGCAAAGGTTTAAAGTGTGGTGCATGTTCTCTGATTTTCCAGTACACTGTGGCCTCCAGGAAGCGTGAAATTTCTTTTGTATTCCTGAACGTTGAGAAACTTTCTGGGCCACGGTGACAATACAGGCACTTCCATTGTCACTTTGAATAGAGGGGGACAGTCCAAACCTAGGAATGATTTCTTTTAATAAGGCTTTTATTGCTTCCGAGGTCTTCTCTGACCTGCAGGGGAATGCTCCGACCCATCCTGTGAAAACATCTGCGAAGACTAGCAGATACCGATAAGTTACAGTTGTTTAGGGCATCAGAGTAAAGTCAGTTTGACTACGGTCTTTCCCCAGAGCCTAATCCTGAGCTCTGGAACCCTCTGGGTGAGGTCCTGTCTTAAGGTTACTTCTGGCACACATAATGAATTTTTGAATTATCTCTTGAGCAGTTCTCTGCATATCTGGCTCAGTAACATATTTCTGAATCCGTTGGTGTGTGGCATCCTGTCTGCCATGGGTGCTCTGGAGCTGTTTCCTCCATCAGGTGTTTTGGGATCAGAACGATTTCCCGTTCATTGCTAATCCATCCACCATTCTGGTGAGTAGAAAAGCCCTATTCTTTTGCTTGTCCTAAGTTCTCTGAGGAACATTCAGGCTGGTCTAGGTTAAGTCCATGTCAGGGAAGGGCTGCTGCCACGGCCACGGGGAGTTTAGTTTGAGCCATCAGTTTGGCAGCAGCCTGATCTCCTTTATTATTTCCCTGGGAGACTGACCCGTCGGCCTCCTGACGACCTGGCCGTGTCTGATGGCAACCTCATTAGGTTCCAAAACTGCCTTCAGGAGACCCACTGCCCCCTCCTTCTGGTTTCCCATGTCCACAAAGCTGCTCCCCTCCTCAAACATCTTGAGATCAGGATTCTTTCGGGATCAGCCAGTCAGGGCTGGGCAGCTAGAATTGACGTGTTCAGTTATTTGAATACAGTCATGTTTCGGGTCCCTCTAGCTCAGAGGGAAGCAGGGTGGCTGGATTTAGAGTAGAGATAGTCCTGAGAATGACATCAGGACTGCCTAAAAGAGTGTCCTGGTATTTTGTTGTAGTAAGGGCAGCATGCAGGCACTGTGATGGGCTGTCCCAGGACGGGACAGGTGGAAGGCTACCTGTAGCTGCCGAGGCCCGGCCTTTAGACAAACTGGCCATCGCTGAAACACGGTGTCCAGCTGTTTGGAGAAGTAGGTCACTGGCCTCGTAATGTTCTCTAGATTCTGGGTCAAGACCCCCAGTCCTATTGCTCGGCTTTCATGTACAAGCAAGTCAAGCAGCTTTCTCAAGTCTGGGAGGGCTAGGGCAGGGGCCGTCAATAACTTTTCCTTAATAGTCTGGAAGGCCTTCTGGCAAGGGCTCTCGATCTGTCCCTCGCATAATGGTTTTGCAACCAAGCCAAAGTTTGGAACCCAGATCTTACAAAAGCCAGCCATTTCCTGGGAATCCCCTTAGCTGTTGGCAGATGGTGGCATTGCCACCCTAGCTACGGCTTCCCTCCTGTCTGGGAGCAAGTTTCTTTGTCCTGGAGATAATTCAAATCCAAAATCCTCACAGCGGGCTAGGATATTTAGGCTTTCTTTTTGGAGATGCCATCTCTGTCCAACCAGAGAGTATAAGCATTTTTGTCAGAGGGTTCTTTGCTGAGACCGGCAAAGCTCATCAGCAGACTGGGGTGGCTTGTCATCATGCAGCTGAAGGGTAGCGGGGCTCTGAGAAGTGTTCAGCAGTACTGTCCTTACCTTTCAAGTCTGGGTCCTCCCATGCAAACAGCTCCTGAGACGCAGGGCTCAGAGGTACCCGAAAGAAGGCATCTTCTAAATCCAGCATAGAAACCAACAGAATTCCCCAGGCAAGGCGGTCCGCAAGGTGTAGGAGTTAGGGACCACCAGGTGGATGACGCCCACTCTTCGGTTAATGGCCCACAAGTCCTGGACAAATCATTATGTATTAGTGCCTGGTTTCTGCACCAGTAAGATGGGAGCTAGAATTTAAAACTAAATATAATTAGTCGTAAAGACCCTCGGTTTCAGCTTTGCTGGGGCTGTGTGAACTGTGCCCACTTGCAGGGCCCTTACCTCATGGCTGGGCTGAGTAGTCACCGGCCTGGCTAATCTTTCCTCACGGTTCTTTCCTGTTCTTTTCCCTTCCTGCCTCTTTCCCAAGACGCCACCCCCAAAACCCTGCAAGTTCTAGATGTTCAGTTCAGTTACTTAATCCTCCATGTTAACCTAATGCATTTCTCCCCAAATGTGAAAATAGTTTTTACACCCAGTTAACAATGTTCATCCCAAATAACTTGAGCGTACAAGAATCTTTTTTCCTGAGCCTAACACTCAGGGGAATTTTGTGCTAAAGGAGCTAGAATTTGTTCCACAGATGGAATGTCTTCATAGTATTAGTACGAAAGTCTGACTAATCTTATGTTCAGGTATGAGTGCATCCTTTATGCCTTGCTGGTTTGACTAAGGTAAACATACTTTAAAACCTCAGCAGGCTCCCAGTCGAGTGAATGAAAACAAGTTAACTTCCCAACCACAAAGCACCAGGCACTTTGCTAAGTACCATACACAGCTAACTCATTCACTGCTCATCATGATCCCATTTATTGTTCAAAATCTTATCAGGAGCAGATATTGCAGGACTTTGAGGCTCTTAGCGTCCTCTCAGTGACTACAGGAAGCATAAGTGTGACTTGCCTCAGGCCCAGAAATAGGAACAGGCCCGACAGCTCCCGGCCTCAGTCTCCTTTGTCCTGGGCCCCGTAGCAGCCCCCACCCCACCTGCCCAGGTGGACTGGCTTGTTTGTGGTGCCCCTGTCCCATGGGGGACCTCTGTCTGTGTGTGTTTCTGTTGCACTGACATCTTTCTAGTCTCTGCACCAGGAGGTGCAGGCTCAGGACTGTTGTAATTGGGGGCTGCCATTGCTTAGCTGCCAGCCTTGGGCAAGCATCTGGATTGGGCAGAGCCTCAGTTTCCCCAGCTGTAAAAGGGGGAATGATGAAACTTGCTCTTTTTCTCTCTTCCCACATAGAGCTGCTGAGAGGGTCAAATGAGCTATAAAGGGTTATAGAAGTAAGATAGATGTGTCACGTCTTTACCGTGAGCTTGGGCAGAGGTGACGTCTCCCTCCTCTAACCAGGGGTCAGCAAACCAGGTCCGTATCACAACTCTGAGCTCTGCCCTTGTAGTGCAGAAATAGCCATAGACATTACGTAAACCAGTGAGGGTGGCTGCATTTCAACAAAACTTTATTTATGGACGCTGAAATTTGAATTTCATAAGACTTTCTCATGTCACAAATTTTGATTCCTCTCTTGATCTTTCCCCCCAACCATCCTGTATAATAAAGAGCTAATATGCTAATTAGACTGAACAGCAGAATGACTGCCTGAGGCTTTGAGGGCCGGCCGAGGCAGCCAGGACTGAGAGGGCCAAGCCCCTTGCACAAATGTTGTGCATCAGGCCTCTAGTCTATCTATAAAAGTAAAAGCCTCTCCAAACTCCCAGGCAGCATAAACCCAGGTGGTGGGCCAGATTGTCTCACAGACCTGAGTTTGCGGACTCCTGGCGTAAATGCTCACAGCAATCTGCACCACTTGTTAGCAAGCAACCACAGTTCACTTTGGACTACAGCAGTGCTGCCCACTTTATTCCATATCTCTCTTCCAAAGTATACACCCCACCTACATATTTTTTAAAAATCTCCTTTAGCACCAGGAAGGATAGTAGCATAGAGCTTGTATCCACATGCACATGTATGTATATATAGTATATGTGAATGCATATTTATTCAATTAATGGAGATAATGAAATCTGTTGCATTCTATGTATCTTATTTCTCTATCTTTAACAGAAATTCTGCCTATTCTTCAGTAAACCTTTGGTAATAATTGAGTTAACATTTTATAATTTAAGGGCTTTAAGATTTATGCTTTAAAGTCCTCCCCCC
>NW_006291965.1:2427146-2429125 GCF_000327345.1 Myotis davidii
AGAATTGCATGGAAGAAAGAAGGGGAAAACAAAACCAACATCTCAGCATAAAAAAAGGTTATGAGAGAATAACTGAAGTGGCCAAACATTTAGCCTTTGTCCCTGGGGCTTTCGGCAGCTGCAGGAGCTGAGAAGGCTGAGTGCTTTTCTGTCTCAGCTGCCAGCAGCCCTGCTATTTGCTGTGCTTTCCCCAAAACTGAACTTGGGGGCAGAACTCTGTGCATTTGGCTATAAAATACAGAGGACCTGGAATACTGTATTTTATCTTTGCACCACCTCTTTTTATGTTGTTTTTAATCCTCACCGGAGGATATTTTTCCACTGATTTTTAGAGAGAGTGGAAGGGAGGGAGGGCAAGAGAGAGAGAGAGAAAAAAAACATCGATGTGAGAGAGACACATTGATTGGTTGCCTCCTGCATATGCCCTGACCAGGGCCGGGGATGGAGCCTGCAACTGAGGTATGTGCCTTTGACCAGAATCAAACCCAGGACCCTTCAATCAGAGGGCTGACGCTCTACCCACTGAGCAAAGCAGCCAGGGCTGCACATCTCATTACCTGTGATGCACGGATTTCACCAACATGTATCAAGGAATCACTCACATCTCTGAAAAGCAAAGCCTTGATCACAGCTCCTGTTTTACTTCTTAATAAATATAAGCCAGGAATAGAATTATCAGGAAATATGTAAATTTAAAACATTTTCTCAAAACAAGGTGGACACAGTTGGATGGTGGAATCACAGCCGTGTGTGTATGTGTGTTATTTTTCCAAACATTCTGTGACAAATACGTTTCTCTGTGTCCTATCACGCAGAAATTATGTGTATGCACATGTGTGTGTATCTAAGGGGTGGGAGGAAAGGAATATGCTAGAAAATTGGAACCAAAATCATTGTCAGCATATAATCCTTTTTAAAATTGTTAAGAAAGGGAACCATTAAGTCAGCTTTCGAATGAGCACTTGACTTTTTTAGTCTGCCAAAGTATATTAATTTGCTGTAACGTGGAAAAAAGATGCACAGCTGGTGTAAAGTAAATTTATAAAGTGTGCTTGCGACTTGGCATAAGTGGTTAGCGCTCTGGAAGATGCTGTCTGGCCTGGAAGATGGAGAGCTAAGCCCGTTTAGAAGTGCGTATTACATTTAAGTCCTGCGAGGTCGTTGAGGCCCTCCTGGGGAGGCGTGAAGGCTGAGGGGCTCAGGATTTCATGCCTTATTATGTCTGAGCAGGTGAGACACAACGCATTAGCTGGCGATGCAAAGGCTGTTTTCAAAATTGCCCTTAGTGGACGGAGGCAGAGAGAGCGGGATGGGGGGCAGGCTTCACCCAGAAGCGCAAGGTGTGGGAGGTAATGAACCATCTGTCTGCAGTTTCTCATGTGGAACGAGAGGCTCCCCTGGAAGCGGAGAGGCTGTGCTTATGAAGGAGGAGGATTAAAGCTTCGTTCATTATGTTATCTGCGCGGTGAGTCTGATTTTTGCTTCTTTCTGTTGTAACTTTCCCCTTTCTTACCGCCCCCCCCCGTGCTTTCTTGCACCTGGGGGGTTACAGTGGGCTTGTCCCATCGCGTGGCTGGTGGGTCGCTCCCTCCCACGCTGGAGGTTTTCAGCAAACGCCTGGGCTCCGTTGGTTGTCCGTTGGCATGTAGGGCTGTGACACTGAGGCCCCCCGCCCGGAGGTCTGCATCCGTTGGCACGGTTCCTAGAGGTTTGGTTGGGCTCGCTGAGCAGACGCTGGGAAGGGGGTTGGAGAGTAGGGCTCTGCTTTAGTAAGAAGGGCGTGTGGGAAGCCGTCAAACCTGGTGTGATCTCAAAGTCCTGGGTGGGAGCTCTGGGCTGTAAGTGGGCCTCAGGGTTGTCCCCACCTGAGTCAGTGGGTGGGTGTTTCATGCTCCCTGCCTGTCAGTTATTGGCTAAGGGCCTGGGGGTGAAAGGGACTGTGTGTGTGGGGGGGGCGGGGGGGGGCAAGTAGGAGGAGA
>NW_006291965.1:2429372-2429899 GCF_000327345.1 Myotis davidii
GGCTGTTGGCCCAGTGAGGCTCTGGGCAGGACCCTGACATTGTCCACAGCTGACCAGAGGCTTCTCTCTGGGGCGGTCAGGCAGAGAGTCATCCATTAGCTTCGCTGGGAATCCCCAGATGCCAGTCTCCTTCCACCACCACCCCGCCCCCCACCCCGCCCCGCACCACCCCAGGAGGACTGCTGGCTCCTGGGGATATGTGTGTGTTGCATGGAGCAGAGGCCTGGGATCCAATTTTCTGGTTACAATGAAGCTCCTGTTTCCAGAGCCTTCTCCACCCCATGGTGTGTTAGAGCTGCATGCCTGGGGTTTCACAGTCCAGTCAGTTCCAAAGAAATGTGTTGAAATCTCTAGTTGGTGGATCTTCTCTGTGTGGGTTTATACCCTAGCTTTGCCTTTTTATGCATTTAAGAGGGATCTTGAGAGGAAAAGGATAAACATACAAGTGGTCATTTTACCACCTTTAACCCCTCAAAACAAAAGCTAAAGGAGAATCTTGGAAGGAATTCATATATATATATATATAT
>NW_006291965.1:2429954-2440791 GCF_000327345.1 Myotis davidii
TATATATATATATATAATTATTCCTGCAACTTCATGGAAATAGGCTAATAGTTGAGAATTAGCCAATCTAAGCATTATCTAGCAAAGTGTTATATTAGCCAAAAGAGTTCCCATGTTATCACACAAGAATTAATCTGGACAATTGACTAGTAAACAGAAACCTAAGCAACAACTTTGGCAAACTGCAAAACGCTGTCTCATTCAGGGATCTCAGAATAAAGAAACTGCCCTCTGTAGCAGGTTTATTGACGGACTAGGCTCAGCCCTGGAAATAGCTCAGCAAATAGCACCCATCCCCAGTTCTTCTCACACGAAGTCTTCCTAACACTAAACAGTCTTGTCTTCCCTATTAGAATAAAAAATTCTTGGGCAGGTCTCTTAGATGTTTTAGGTACTCTTAAGTGGTGAAATGTTCAAGCCCGTCTATTAATCACCTAATATAGTCCAGAGTAATAATAAAAATTCCACGCTCCCACCTAATTTTTGATTTTTCAAAACTATAATATAACTTGAGCATAGTGAAGAGCAGAAATCTCAAGTGTACAGTTATTGGATTCTCACATATCTGAAAACCCAGACAGCTAGCATGTGGATCCAGGTATAGAACATTTCCTGCCCCTACCTGCCCTCCACCCCCATGCTCCTGCAGGTCCCTTCCCAGCCACTATAAACCAGCAAGCCCCCTGAGGGGTAACCACTACTCTGACCTCTAGCACCATACAGCAGTTTTCCCGGTTTTTAACTTTATAGAGATGGAATCATAGAGTATTTAACCTTTGTGTCAGACTTTGCTCAATATTATTTTTTAAAAATTTGTCTTTATTGTTCAAAGTATTTCAGATGTCCCCCTCCCCCCCCATTGACCACCTCCTCCCCAGTCCCTCCTCCTATCCAGGCCTTCACAGCACTACTATCTGTGCCCATGGGTTTTGCATATATACATATAAGTTCTTTGGTTATTCCCTTCCTGCCCCCCACCCCACCCCACCCCTTCCCTCTGAGAATCGTTAGTCTGTTGCATGCTTCCATGTCTCTGGATCTATTTTGTTTGTCAGTTTATTTTGTTTGTTCAATACTATTTCAGAGATTCCTCCATATTGTATGTATCAGTAGTTCATTCCTTCTTATTGCTGTTTTGGAATCCATTGCGTGACTATCCTGAGTTTATTTATCCACCCTTCTGTTGAAGGACATTTAGGTTGTTTCACTGTGAACATTCTTGTACGTTTATTTTGGTGCACATATGCACTCATTTCTGTAGGAATGGAATTGCTGAGTCATAGAACAGGTGAATGGTTAGGACAGCAATACCGAAGAGTGTTTCAAAGTAGTTTTACCAACGTACACTCCCTACAGCAGGTCACAAGATGGTGGTGCTTCCACCTCCTTGTCAGCACCCGGTTTCATCCAGTCAGCTCAAGCCATTTTGGTGAGTGTATAGTGGTGTTAAACACATCTGATTTTAAACTTCACCTCCTTCCGCTCAAGCAGGCTGCCTCTGTGGGACCCACATTATGACCACAGGAAACACCCTCCCCATTCCGTTGGCAGCAGAAGTGCCTTTTGCTGCAAACACATTCCCCCCTGTCTTTGACCTGTTAGCACTGACTAGCTTTTATATTTTTCGCAGCAAGATAGCAATACCCGGGTCCAGTAAACTCCCGAGGACCTGTGTCAAGCTCCTGGAGTGTCTGCTGAAGACTTCTTTATTTGGCGTATTAGTTTGCTAAGGCAACCATACGAAATACACCCAGACTGAGTGGCTTATCCAACAGAAATTTATATTTTCACAGTTCTGGAGGCTGGAAGGCCAAGATCAAGGTATTGGCAGGTTTGATTTCTCCTGAGGCCTCTCTGGGCTTGCAGATGGCCACCTAATGGCTCTGTTCTCACATGGTCTCTTCTCATGGGTCCATGTTCTTGATGCCTCTTTCTCTTCTTAAAAGGACAACAATCATGTTGGATTAGAGTTCCATCTTTATGACTTCACTTAACCTTAATTACTTCATTAAAGGCCCTGTCTCCAAATACAGTCATGTTAGGGGTTAGGGCTTCAACATATGAATGGGGGTGGGGCAGAAGACTCACTATTCAGTCCATAACGCTTGGTTTGGTGTGTGCCAACTCCCAACCACACATGAAGTACTCAAATAGTAATAAATTTTGTTAAATTGAAGTACTGTCAGTCACGTTTTAAACTACTAGCTGGGAAGATTTTTTTTTATAACAGTGGTAAAACATGTACAGTAAAGTACATAAAGTATATACATCTTTGGTTTGAAAATTTTGCATATGTATAAACCTGTGAAACCACCACCCAAATCAGAATATAGACCATAACCAGCACCCCATAGATTCCCTCATACAATCCCTAGTCTAGAATGGTCTTCCCTGCAAAGAGATAGCCACTGTTTTGAATTGTGTCCTCACTTACCAGGTTTGATGATATACACTGAGTGGCCAAATTATTATGACCACCCCATCAGTATAATGAAGTGAATTAGTTATGCAAATAATAATAATAATAATAAAACCTTGAGAGTATTTGCTTGGGAATTTTTCAATATTCAGTATTTTTGGAAGTGTCAATGAAATACTTACTGATGGGGTGTTCATAATAATCTGGCCAGTCATAATAATCTGCCCACTCAGTGTATATATGTAATATTTTTTATTTTTTATTATAGTTGACATACAATATTATATTGGCTTCAGGTGTGCAACATAGTGATTAGGCATTTATATAACTTATAAAGTGATCACTCCAATAAGTCTAGTACCCATATAACATCATACATAGTTATTACAATATTATTGACTACGTTCCCTGTTGTACTTCACATCTCTGACTGTTTTTATAACGGGCAATTTGTGTATCTTTGCCCCTTCCCCATTTTCACCGATCCTCCAAACCCCCTCCCATCTGGAAACCATCAAAATGTTCTCTGTATCTATGAGTTTATTTCTGCTTAGTTTATTCGTTTATTTTGAGTTTTAGCTTCCACATATAAGTGAGATAATATGATATTTGTCTTTGTATAACTTATTTCACTTCACATAATACCTTCTAGGTCTATCCATGTTATTGCAAATGGCAAGATTTCACTCTTTTTGTATGGCTGAGTAATATTTCATTATACACACACACACACACTTTTTTCATTTCCATTTGCATGAAATATCTCTTTCCATCTCTTTATTTTCAGTCTGTGTGTGTCTTTTGATTTGAAGTGGGTCTATTTTTAGGCAGCATGTGTAAAGTAATTATTGATAGGTATGTAGCTATTGCTATTTTATTCATATTTTAAATTATTTCTTCTTCTTCTTCAAGAAGACCCTTTTAACATTTCTTGTAATACTGGTTTGTTGGTGATGAACTCCTTTAGCTTTTTATTGTCTGGGACAGGTTTGATGATTCTTGAACTTAATATAAATAGAATCACATATGTACTTTAAAAAAATTCTTTTATTGGGCATAATATGTATGAGATATATCCATGTTATTGTAATAATCATACACTAATCATTGAGTTCTTCTCAATGCTGTGTAGTATTCAGTTGTATACGTACATGATGATTTGTTTATCCAGTGTATTGTTTATCCAGTCTCCTGTTCATTCTCAGTTCTTGGTTATATGAACAAAGCTGCTATGAACATTCTTGTAATGTCTTTCTGTCTTCATTAATGTTTCTTTAGTATATATTTAGGAGTGGAATTTCTTGATCATTGGATAGTTTGTGTCTAGTTGAAAACATTTTAACCATTTTCATAAGTACCTTCCTATTTGATGTAATCTTAATATATACCCTTGACAACTCAAGGATGGATATAGGTAAACATGTTCCACACAGAGGTAATTTTGTTGATTTTTTCTGATTAATTTTATTGTCTAGGTCAGTTAATGGAATGTAATTTTGTTACTTTATATATCAAGAGTAAATGAGGCACATGCTTGTGAATGCACTGAATACGGAACAGATTATTCATGCAGATTTGAGGCCTGTTTTTGTCACACTCTGTTAAGAAGCCAACAGCCATCCAGTCGTAGGCATTTTGTTTTATCTGAGTCAACAAGGTTATGCATTCAGAATATTTTCATTAAAATAGTTTGCTGTACAACAAAACTAGCCAGTGCATATTTTAACTTTTAATGTCGTCATTTTAAACATTAATTTAGTCCCATTTTAACCAAAATATATCAGTTAATATATTAGCGAGAATACTGTAAAGCAGCTTAAAAGAAAACACCTAGTAACAATAAAATGGTGAACATTTATATATTGTTCATTATAAGTAATATAAAACATGGCCCAAAGCACTTAACATACATTAATTCATTTAATCCTCACAACCACACTCTAATGTATGCTAATAGCACCTTCATTTCACAGATGAGGACATTGAGGCACACAGAGAGGTCCAGTGACTTAACTAAGATCACAAAGTCAGCAAGTAGCCAGGGTCCAGACTCTGTGCCCATCTCACTACTGTACCACATGCCTTTTACCTCTGTCTCTCATCTTCCTATTTATTCATGGTGGGGACCTCGGGGAAGGAGCATTCCTGATTCTCAATTCCCAGACATTTCCTCAATTTATATGGAGGCTGTTAAAATCCTTTCACAGATTCCACTAATCAGATGCCTAAAGGATGCTAACCTGTTGTCACTGTCTTTTAAAAAAATCACATTAAAAGTAAACCTCGCTCCCCCCTTTTTATGCCCCAAGGTCATACTGGGGAGATCTTTTGGGGACTTGGGGGTCCTGTATGTCCCTCCATATCTTCTGAGGCCCTGAAACACTGACCCTTGTATGACACGAGAATGATCCTAAGTGAGACAGACCTTAACCATTGTGATCTGAGCACAAACTCCTTTCTCAGGATTCACCCTCGGTTGTGTTCACTCTATACACACTTGCTAGGCATGGACAGTGTGCCAAGCCTGGGCAGGCCTGAGGGTGGATGGGGGCAGAGCCCTTGTCGCCCTTTCTTCAGGGACTCACACAAACCACACAAATGTCCTTACAGCTGGTATGTGCTGTGCAGGAAGTGAGGGGGCATGTGTGTGAGGGGAAACCAATTCTGTCGGGGCTACTCAGGAGGGGCTTCTCCGTGTGAGGGATGGTTGAGGTGAAATCGCTCCGGGAAGAAGGGAGAGGGTGGACCACAGCCCTCAGGAGGGGAGGGCATGTCTGGAGGGGGCCGTGGGGGCCAGCTGGCTGACCACGGAGCCAGAGCCGGGCCGGGCAGGAGCTTTGGGCCACTGTTTATTCTGAGGACAATAAGAAGCCATTTAGGGTTTCCAATATAGGAAAGACATGATCAGATTTGTGGTTTTCTATAGCGGCAGATTGGAGAGGGAGCAAAGGGAAAGCACATTTGTAATCATTTTGCAAATTGGAAGGTGATTTGCCTCCGAGGCCACTGCAGAGCTCCCAGGGGGGAGGTGGGGAGTTGGAATACTGCTGGCAGAAGACCTGGGAGAAATGGATGGGCTGGGAAAGCCATCAGTGGTGAGGATGGATTGGAGGTGGGGAAACAACAGGCATTGTGGCTGACTCTCAGGGTTCATTTTGTGCTGCTGGAGGGGTGGGGTTTCCGGTCACTGAAATAAGGGATGGAAATAGACGATGACTCGGCCAGAGGTGACTGGGGCAGAGGAGTGGGCAATAAGTGGGGAAATCACTGACTTTAAGGTGCCTGCGAGACCTGTGTGTGAGGTGGGCACTTGGACATAGGCATTCAGAACTCTAAGGGGAGGTGTGGACTAGAGATGATGCTAACCGAGCATCACGGCTTTGGAACCCAGGCTCACTAATCCATAGGGACGGCTCCAGCGTTGGCCCATCAAAACCTTTAGAAAGGCAGCGTGGGTGAGGAATGGAGCAGGGAACCAGGAGTTAGGCCAGTTGAGAAGCTTTCTCAAAGTTTCAAACCCTCTGTGAACTGTCTCTGGAGCTCCTCTGCTGGGGTCTGAAAACCAAACGGCTCGATGCTGCTATGGCATTAAAAATAATTTTTATCCACCGTGAAATGGGCAAATCGGTTGAAAGAACGATGCCCGAGCAGATATGGCTTACAAATTCCAAAGTATTTGATCAGTTTTTGTCTTTACTATGGATGCATAGTCTGTGGGGGAAATGTTTGTAAATATATTTACATGTGCTGAAACCGGTTTGGCTCAGTGGATGGAGCGTCGGCCTGCGGACTAAAAGGTCCCAGGTTCGATTCCGGTCAAGGGCATGTACCTGGGTTGCAGGCACATCCCCAGTAGGAGATGTGCAGGAGGCAGCTGATCGATGTTTCTCTCTCATCGATGTTTCTAACTCTCTATCTCTCTCCCTTCCTCTCTGTAAAAATTCAATAAAATATATATATAAAAAAAAATTTTTTAAAAAAATATATTTACATGTAAACTTGGCTATTTAGTAAAGGTTACAGTATCAGCGGCTGATAAATTAGAAGAGTTACTTCTAGTTCCTGAGCTTTCAGTGTATCAGGGATGATTATTTATATGCTTCTTGTAACTTCATCGTGAAGCGAAAGCCATTTATATATTCTGACCCAGTCCCTGGTATAGCTTTGTTCCTGTCCTTGTCCTCATCTCCCTTTCGAGTTGCTCTTGGAGAGAAATGGTGAGGTCAGGGTTCGAGTGGCCAGACCACGAGGAACCAGCAAATAGAGGGCTGTTAACCGTGCTCTTCACTTCATGGCAGGCGACTAGCCCTTCCTCTGTCCAGACACCGTAAACAAGGACCTCACGCGCTGCAGGATTCAGGCCCACACGGCAGCTGGCAAGGCGGCCCAGCCTGGGCAGCAGTAGCCGAAACCCACTGGCTACACAGCCCTGACCTTCAGGCCTTGTCCTTATCATCTGCCTGTCCCAGCCCCCTGAGAGGCCAGCCACCAAAAGTGCACTCAGCAGCCTGCCCGTTTTATTAAAAAGGACTGACCACGAGCCTCATTGGTTGTGTAAGCACCTTTTGTTTGATTTCCTAGAAAACAATGCTGTCGGAAGCATTTTATCTGAAGATTTTTAGACACCCAGTAGTATTATTCTATTTTTGTCTATGTGTGTGTGCTCAGATCTTCACATTTTGATAATGTATATTCTGGTGCATTAAGGAAGCGACTCCTAAGGCAGGGTTAAGGGAGGTTTGCTTTTCTGTTCAATGACATGCATATCCGAAATTGTTTCTTTCATGACCTTGAATGATAACTTAAGCATAAATTTGAGGAAAATATTGTCAGGAAACCTGGGAAGCGATCGACATTGGCTGTTGTTTACCCTGAAAGCTGTCAGATAGAGATTACATGTAAGAGTTGGAAGTTGGCTGGCTACTTTACTGGGACTTTTCATGAAAATGCACTTGCCATATCCAGCTACTTTGCAAAATGCTGATAAACTCGGGGAAGATGGGCGTGTTTTTATGACTTGATTTTAAGAGTAATGACTTATGGAATTTAGGTATTTTATCTGAGGGAGGCAAGGAATAATAAAATAGCTGAAGAACTGCAGACTTGAGACTCCACGACTTGCTTCCTTTCACATACTTTGTGAAGGAAACGGTTAAGATCGGTAGATAAGTTTCCAACAGAGCCAGCTTTCTGAACACAAAGAGCTGTAATCCCATTAAAATGTCTTGTTGCTAATGAAACCCCAGGACCCAGCTTCAGACATTTTATTTGATGACACAGGTTTTATCCTCCGTTACTAAGCCACTGAATCCTATCTGGGGTTCTGAATGTTAAGTAATACTGCATTTCCCCGGTAGAGCAGCCGAGAGAGAGGCTGCAGGCCGGATTGGCAGTGCATCGGGGTGGGGTGTGTTCCCCCCAGTTACAGGTGATTGACAGGAGCTGACCACTCCCTGTGTCCCAGGATTAGGGCATGGAAGGCACTGAGAAGCCTAGCGAAGTGCATCGCAGGGCCCTGGGTGCCTGGATGTAGCTGCAGCCACTAAATCACAGCCCTGCGTCCCCTCCCACCTTGGGAACCAGACAGAGAAGCAAAAGGCAGGAGACAAACAGAGCTCTGTTACTGATGAAGCTCATCGGAAACTGTGCCTTAGGTGTGTGGCTGCCAAGGACAGTCTGGAATCCGTCTCACTGCTCTCAGCCCCCACAGTAGGGGCAGGGAGCCTGGTAAGCTCACCTGAGGGCAGAGAGCAGACCAGGATGCACCCCCTGTGGGCAAGCAGAGGAGGGAGGGAGGAGTGGTGGAAGCTGGGCATGCTCAGGACTCCCTCCCAACTCCCTCCCACACCGGACACACTCCCTCCCAGGAGGAAGGGGTCAGTGTTGAGGAGTGAGGGGGGGCCACAGAGGCCAGGAGAGTGAACTGCAAATCCCGAACCAGGAATCCTTGTGGGAATGTCAGACCAAAGGAAGGAAGTTGTTCCTAGAACATTCCAACGGAGGTGGAAGGTAAAGACCTGCGTTCCTGCAGAAAGTAAGCAGACATGTTTCAAATAACTTTTTATTGTGCAAGAATTACATATGCCAGGTGAAGAATTTACAAACTGTATATAAGCAAAATGAAGGAAATCAGTAGCACCCATTCCACGAGCCCAAGATAATGGCGGTTAGTATTTTGGTGTAATCTTTTCTTGTGCTTGTAACAAAAACACGGCATCTGTACTATTTTATATTCTTCCTCTTTTCACTTAACAATATCATAAAGAAGTTTTAATAAATCTAGAAAATGATGCCTAGAAGCACATCAAATAAAACTTTTCCTGTTTTCAGCTTGCTGATATGTTAGAGGACTTGCTTTCAACTGGTTGTAAGATTGGTGAATGGATAGTAAAGTAAAATAAAACATTTACAGTATTAATGTGCATCCGTCAGGATTCTTAGATGCAAGCAACAGAAAGCGACTCTGGGTAACCAAGCAGAAATGTTACTGGGTAGCTCATAGAATTGTTGGGAGAACTGGGGAGCTGGGATGAAGGTAGAGCTTTCTGGGATGGTATCCAACAGCAAGCCTCAGAACTGGTCTGGCCAGAAAATGCCCCCTCTTCTCAGCTCCGATGACACGCGACTTCTGGGCCAGAATCTTTTTGTTTTATTTTATTTTTATTGATTTTAGAGAGGAAGGGAGAGGGAGAGAGAGATAGAAACATCAATGATGAGAGAGAATCATTGATTGGCTGCCTCCTGCACACCTCACACTGGGGATCGTGTCCGAAACCTGGGCACGTACCCTGACCAGGAATTGAATCTGACCTCCTGTTTCATAGGTCAATACTCAAACACTGAGCCGCACTGGCCAAGCCAGATCTTTTTTTTTTTAATTTTATTTTTTAATTGTAGTTTAGATTTATTATTATTTTGTATTAGTGTCCGGTATCCAGCTTCCACCTCTCCTGCCACCACTGAAGAGAGAGTGAGCTTTCCTTCTTCCCCTTTAGCATAACGAGTGCCTGTGTCTGCAGGTTTGTTTGGTTGGCAGAGCCCAAGTCAGATGCCTTTTCTTGAGATACAAGAGAAACTGGCCAAGCAGGTCTCTAGTTTTTTCTCTGGTAGTAGGGGAGGCAATCTTGCCTTGTCTAACCTGAACTCAGAAAATAGCTAGCTCATCAAACTCAGAATGAAGTTCAGGCAGTGTGTAGCCAATTGAAAGAAAAATGTTTTGCATATGTCATGTTACTGTGAGTCCTTGCTTGAAATGGTTTTCAAATAATTAACCAACTTCCCATCCCAACCATGTTAGAGAAATTGACTTCAATTCTGTTGGCTCATGTGGCTTGGACAAGTTACAGTCTTTCTCATTTGTTTATCCCACAGGTCAATGAGGATCAAATACTGTGAAAAATGCTTTGGAAACAATAAAGAACATATAAACTATAGTTATTCCATCCCTTAACCAATTTCTTTATATTTCCTTTGCAATCCGATCTCCATCAGAAACTGTGGTCTTGACCATTACCATGCGTCTCCTAATACACAACCTAGTAACTTCTAGCTTGATTCTTTGGCAGCATCTGACTCCTTCCCCACCCCCACACCCAGCTCCACCCCCAAACTTCTAGTCACTTGCCAATCCACATAGATTCTCCCCCCACCCTTCGCCATGTTACTTTCTAGGGATCCATTTTTAGAGCTTTTTTTAGGCTCTCTCATCTTCTACCCCAACCAATCAGACATTATCATTCTACTTATTGCTGCCAGGTGTCTTCTTGAAGCACAGGTTTCATTCCTTACCCCTGCTCCCTACTACTCACAGAATAAACTTTATTTCCAAGGGACTTCCCCATTAGGCCCCTGACTCTCATTCAGCATTATTTCATAGTTCCTAAGAGACATCCCCAATGCCCGCTACTCAAACCAATTACTTGTGGTCTCCCAAACATGCCCACCACTAGGCTTTAGTCAGTGTGTCCTACTTCTGGAGTGCCTTCCCCCATCTCCATCTGTCAAAACATTGTCTACTCTTTTATTTCTAAATCTCTGTTGCTTCTGTAGTAATTTCTCCTTCTTCATTTTTTAAAATTTCTTGTTGTCCTGGTCAGTCTTAGCAGATGTCTGTGTTATCAAATAGTTTTAAAAATAGCATCTTTTCATTTTGTTAATTTTTTAATTTTGTTTTAGTACCTTAATTATTTCTGCCTTAATTATTTCCTTCTTTTTGTTAATTGGTGTTTGATGTGGGTTTTCCCTCAGCTTTTCAATTTGAATGCTTTGTTCATTTATTTTTAAACTTTGTTTCCTAATAAATCTATTTAAACCTATAAAATTTCCTCTAAATACCCTTTTAGCCACATCTCTCTCTCTCTCTCTCTCTCTCTCTCTCTCTCTCTCTCTCCCTCTCTCTCCTCTCTTCCCCTCCACTCT
>NW_006291965.1:2441269-2449428 GCF_000327345.1 Myotis davidii
ATATTTTGCTTGTAATGTTTACATTCTAATTCAGTTTAAATATTTCTACTCTCCATTCTTCAGGCCTTTTTTTTTTTTACATGCTACCTCCCCCATTACACATCCAGAATCTGTTTTATTCTACTTTCCTTGAAGATATTTTCCCCTCTTAGGACCCTTCATATAATTTGCCTTATTAATGATCTGTGTGGATGTTTTAATCCCTACAATGAACAGTCTGTCCCTTGACAGTTCGTTACTTCTGGCTTCAGCCCCAGTGCAGTGCCACAATAGTATGTATTTATTATTATTAAATTGTCTGGTACAAAGGCTCTTATTGTTAGCTCCCATGCACTGAATGATCGTTCAGGAGTGCCAGTCCACACGTCCCTGTGACAAGTCCTATGGTGAGTTTACACAAGGTTAAACTCTTGAGGTCCCATCTAAAACATATCCTAGGTGGGAAGAGAAGAACAGGATTTCTGGATCTCTAGAGACAGACTTCTGTAGGGACAGCAATATGATTAAATGGCTAAAGAGGAACGGAGCTGAGTCTCTGATTGGGAACTAACCACAGAATTTCTTTTTTTGTTGTTGCCTCATTGCACTGGCGAGGACCCACAATACTGAATAAAAGTGGGGATAGAAGTGGCTTTCATCATTAACTGAACTGTTAGATGTAGGTTTTTCAGAGATGCCCTTTATCAAATTTCCTTCTATTTCTAGTTTGCTGAGAGGTTTTTTTTTTTTATTATGAATGGGAGTTTAATTTTGTGAAAAGCTTTTTCTGCATATAGTAAGATGATTATATAGCTTTGATTGGTTAGTCTATTGGTATGGTAAATTATGCAATTGATTTGTGAATGTTGAAACAGCCTTGCATTCTTGGGGATAAACCCTACTTGGTCATGATGCATTATCCTTCTTTTATATTGCTAGGTTTGATTTGATAATATTTTGTTTAGGATTTTTATATCTGTTGATGAGGGATATTGGTCTGTCATTTTGTAGGTTTTCCTGTTTTGGTATAATATCTTTGTCTTGTTAAATATCGGGATAATGCCAGCTTCATATGAGTTCTACTCTTCTATTTTATAGAGAAGGTTGTATAGAATCAGTATTGCCTCTTCCTTAAAATGTTCAGTAAAATTAACCAGTGAAGCCACTTGGATCTAGAATTTTCTTGTAGGGAAGTTTATAACTATGACTTCAATTTCTTTAATAGCCAGAGGGATGCTCAGGTTATCTATTTCTTCTTGAGTAAGTTTTGGCAGATTGTATGTCTTCCAAGTAATTTGTCTATTTACATTATCAAATTTATTGGCATAGAGTGTTGACAGTATTTCCTTATTACCTTTGTAATGTCTGTAGGATTTGTTTCATATCATTTCTGACAGTGGTAATTTGTGTTTTCTCTTTCTCTTTTTTGATCAGTTCAGCTGGTGTTAGTGAATTCTATTCATTTAAAAAAAACCTTTTGGTTTAATTGATTTTTCTCTGTTTTCTTCTGGTAGGTTTTAATGCTCTACCAAATCCTGGTTGAATAGAATATATATATTCTATTCATGTATACCCAGAATCCAACATAAGTTGATCCAGCTTTTCTTCAGGCACATGGCGAGGTAGCTAAAAAAAAAAATCACACAATTTTTGGAATCATGTATTGGATCTACCACTTACTAGCTATATAGCCATGGGCAAGTTACTGCCTCTCTTCTGAGAAATAGGGATAATAATTTCTTTCTCATGGTTATTATGCAATATATACAAAGTGTTCAGCATGGAACCTGACATTTGTTAAGAAATCAATAAATAGTGACTCTTTATAATATTATAAACATTAAATATTTTCAATTTTCCAAATATAAAACTTACATTACTAATATAATTTGCAAGCACCCAGAGGGTGCTTGTGCCTCAGATGAGGATTACTTAAATTTGTCTTAAGTTTTCCAAATTTGGTTTATTTCCCAAGTGTGAGGGCTCACACTAAGTTTTATGGTTACCCAATTGAAAATACTATATTCTACAGTTATAATAGTTTCCTAGTAACTTTTAAAGCAAATTTTTGTTTATGTATGCATATAGGATATGTGTGTGTATATGTAATAGTTTTAGAAGTAGTATAAATATATACTGTACAAAATAGAGTGGCATCAAATCTGAAAAAAGCTTGCTATCATTCATATTTCATTAATATATCCTGTTCTGTCTCTCTTCTCTTTGTTATTTACTTGTTGAAAAACAATCAGGTGGATTTTCCTGTGAGATGTCCAGAGTCTGGAGTTTATTAACTGTCTCCTGTGTCATTTAATATGCTCTTTAGTCAGAACTAGATGCTTCATTAAATTCAGTTTCAATTATTTTTTGCAAGACTGTTTCATGAATGGTTTTCCTAAATGTATTAATCTATTGGGCATTGAAAAATGATGGCATTTTAATTTTACCATTCTCTCATTTATTAGGTGGATGTTCTCTATAAAGAGAAATTTCTCATCAACTGTCTGATTACTTTGATTGTCTATACTGCCAAGGCTTAATTCTTTTTCTTGTTTACCAGTTTTCAAAATAAGGAGTTGGTTTGTTCACATCCTCCAGGGATAACCAGTGAAGAGAAGTTTTTATTGTTCTTATTGACTTTAGTGCCATGAATTTAAATACGTTTGATGTGTTTTAATTCATTACAGCTTGGCTAGTAGGAACCCATTCAAATGGGCTCCTGAATTTTTTTCATATTATCCTAATGGTCTGATGGCTTCCTTGCTTCTGGTTTAATGAAATGTTCCAGGTTCATCTTTCATATTTTCTGCTCCAGACCTGAAATCATGATTTCTCTTAAGAATCCTGGCTTCTTTTAGTGAGAAATGGTAAAGATCACAATCCATTAGGGCTACTCATTGCTACTGGGTGACTCAATTTTTTAGGCCAATTTAATGGACAGAGTTGGGAACATATTTTTTAAAAGACAAAAGACATCATACATTCATTCTGATCCTTCCCATTCAAATTCACCACCACAGGATTACAACCCCCTTTTAAAAGAGAAGTGGTTGCATAGAATCACACAATTTCAGTGAGCTCCAACCCTCATTTAAGGATAGACAGATGAAAATACTATAAAAATGTCTTTTAATTACAAACTGTCAGTGCAAAGTAGAGGGTTTTTACATTTATAAGTAATAATTTAGTGCAAATGACGGGAGAAGGAGATTGGATTATCATAGAAATTAAAACCTCTATAAATTCTTCTGCAGCTCTAGGGATCCTGAGAATAGGGCATGGGCCCTCCTGTTTGAGAATGCCTATCCTATGCCTAGCGTAGAGAATATCTCTATGTTATTCTCTATGGCTTCATTAAAGGTTACGCTTTTTATCTTTTTTCCATTAACCTGAAAGAGCACCGAGGCATCTGAAATGAAAGATTTTTCATATCGTGGCTTAGACTGATTCTGAGATTATTTTTTCTAAGTAAACATTTGATGGGACTTTTAATCATGTCAGAGTCTTTTGTGGACTTGAAACCTGGGATTTAAAGAAAACGATCTAAACATAGACACACACATACCCACACAAGCACATACACAAACCAACTTTTAACCTCAGTCACATAAATGAAGAGTCGGCCATGGGCGAGGGCTTCACTCACTTTACCGTGTATTCATTTGAGAGATTTGTCCCTACAGCCAGATCCCCGAGCTCATTTGAAAGATGATTCTCTGTGCAAAAGTCTGAATGGTACGCCGCTCCTTGAGTTCCTAAAACTGCAGTTCATCAGTTGCGTTGTGTTTTGGAAGAAACAGCAGCCTCTTCAGAGGTTGCTAATGCTGCTCGGTGGTGGGTTTTGCAGGAAGGCATCCGTGGTGATGTCCTGACTCGTGAAATACATGCCACGCTCGAACAATGCGGTCAGCCTGCTTTTCCTGAATTTTCTTCCTTCTCTATCTCCTGTGTCCTGGCTCCCTTTCTCCTATGTTGAATACCTCTTCTCTGGTTCTGTTTTTAGACCCGTTATCTATTTTTTTTCCTAATAAAGTACAATTTTTTGGCATTATTTATTATTTATAATGAGGCTTTTAAAAATAATCATGATAGTATTGAAGGTCTTAAGGTTTTATTTATTTATTTTTATTTTTATTATTATTATTATCCTTACCCAAGGAGGATATTCTTTCCATTGATTTTTAGAGAGTGGAAGGGAGCAGTGAGTGGGAGAGGGAGAGAAAGAAACATCTGTGATGTAAGAGAGACACTCTGATTGGCCGATCTTAAGGTTTTAGATCACTTTTGCTCTTACGTGTTTCGGGTCCATCTAAAATTGACAGAAAGTGTCCCACAAGACAAACACAGATTCTCTGCATCGGAATGTCTTCCTATTATAACAGCCTCTTAGCCGGGGTCTGCTGCTCCAGGGGATTGAGACATCCTTTGCCCATTTTATTTACTTGGGCCAATGGTTTATCACTAAAGCAGCCTATAACATTTACTGAGTGATTTTCTCATATGGTATATGACCTTACGGTGAAATTACTGGTTAATTCATGTTGTGAAGCTGAAGACTGCTGCTGGTGCCACCTTCTAAACCTGAGCTTCTGGTTATGATGGAGAGCGGCAGCCCTGGTGCCCAGTGTTACTGCTGGCTCGGTTGTGACAGGGAGGGAGCTCCAGGATGTATTCTCTCTGCAGAAGTCCGATTGATCCTCAGCTGTGCTAGTGTGTTCCACCAGGCCAGCTTGGAGGAGGTAAGGGAGTGGTAGAGAAACTTGTATTTGAACTTGTTCTCAAGGGCATGGTAGCAGATGCCTCAGTGGACTGAATGTGGATGAAGAGGAAACTGACCATGTAAGAGATGGAGTGCCAGCAAGTCCTCTTCTCCCGAAATAACCTTTACCTGAGCAGAAGGGAGGACAGTAAATGCTGAGAGGGTTGGGGTGCCTCCCTTGGCCCTCCCAGCTGGAATGACAGAAGAGTTTGGGGTGACATGGTTTGGGTGAGAACCTCAGCCTTCTGTGCTGTTTTTCTCACACTAATAAAGCGTTCAAAATGCTACCTTTCCTTCATGCTCTGCATGGTCATAGGTCCCAAAGCTTGACCTATGTGCCAGTCAGGTCCCAGCAGGAAACTATCAGGTAATTTATGAGAGTTTAATGAAGAGACTATTTGAGACCATATGTTCAGGGTTATGGAAAATAAGAGACATTAAAACATCCTGGGGCTTGGAACAGTGGGGAGCCTTGACCCCTCCAGGCCTGAAGGGGCTGAAAGAAGGAAGATGATCAGACTCTGGAGAGAGGAGGTGTAGCTGAGAGAGGCCACCTGGCAGGAGCTGGGGCCTTTGGAGAGGTCAGTGCTGGTGACCCAGCAGAGAGGGAGCTGGAGGAACAGACCCCAGATCTCTCTTTCCTTCATCTCTCCTACCAGTGCCTCCTGCCAGTGCCTCCCACTCGCTGAATCCAACCAAAGCCAGAGGGTAAGGAAGCCCATTGAGGCAGAAGGTCAGCTTTCTGGAACACAGAACAGAGGGAGAGTAGATCCAGAGAGGCAAATGGAAAATATCTAACAACAAATCTATTTCCTATCAGGAACTACTATACAAATGTGGACTGCTTAAACAGGAAAAATGACAATTATGGATGCGTAATACAGATACCTGATTTCAAATCACTGTGTGGGTTTGAAGTGAGAACTCCAATGATAGTTGGTCTAAAAATAGTAGTTGTCATCATCAGTGTGCTTATCTCAATATTTATTAGGAGCTCACTTTGTGCCAGGCACTGTTCTAAATACTTCCTCTATATCAGTAATGGCGAACCTTTTGAGCTCGGCGTGTCAGCATTTTGAAAAACCCTAACTTAACTCTGGTGCCGTGTCACATATAGAAATTTTTTGATATTTGTAACCATAGTAAAACAAAGACTTACATTTGTGATATTTATTTTAGTCTAGGGGCCCGGTGCACGAAATTCGTGCATGGGGTGGGGGTGAGGGGGAGTGGCCCTCAGCCCAGCCTGCCCCCTCTCACATACTGGGAGCCCTCAGGCATTGACCCCCATCAATCTCCAATCGTAGGAGCGGCCCCTTGCCCAGGCCTCCGCAGAGGTGTCAGGCCTGGGCAGGGGGGGAGCCTGTAACCGAGGGGATCTGGGGGAGCCCTGCCCAGGCCTGACGCCTCTGACAGAGGCGTCAGGCCGGGGCAAGGGGCCGATCCTACGATTGAAGATTGATGGGGGTCAATGCCTGAGGGCTCCCAGTATGTGAGAGGGGGCAGGCTGGGCTGAGAGACACTCCCCCTCACCCCCACCCCATGCACGAATTTCGTGCACCGGGCCCCTAGACTAAAATAAATATCACAAATGTAAGTCTTTGTTTTCATCTTTGTCTTTTATTAGATCGGATATTTAAATGCCATTTAACAAAGAAAAGTCAACCAATCAAACGAGTGCGCGTGTCACCTGTGACACACTTGTCATAGGTTCGCCATCACTGATATAGAGGCAGTATTTAGAACAGTGCCTGGCACAAAGTGAGCTCCTAATAAATATTGCGATAAGCACACTGATGATGACAACTACTATTTTTAGACCAACTATCATGGTCAATTAGCATCTTTGTCTTTTATTAGATCGGATATTTAAATGCCATTTAACAAAGAAAAGTCAACCAATCAAACGAGTGCGCGTGTCACCTGTGACACACTTGTCATAGGTTCGCCATCACTGATATAGAGGCAGTATTTAGAACAGTGCCTGGCACAAAGTGAGCTCCTAATAAATATTGCGATAAGCACACTGATGATGACAACTACTATTTTTAGACCAACTATCATGGTCAATTAGCATCTTTGTCTTTTATTAGATAGGATATTTAAATGCCATTTAACAAAGAAAAGTCAACCAATCAAACGAGTTCGCGTGTCACCTGTGACACACTTGTCATAGGTTCGCCATCACTGCCCTATATTAACTCATTTAATTTTCAAAACAATCCCCTGACATGCGTACTGTAATTAGTCCCAGATTACAATTGAGGAAACTGAAGTGTAGGGAGCTTAAGGCATCTGGCCACAGTCTCAACCAGGATGTGAAGAGGAGCCTGCAATCCAGGCGCTCCTTGCGCTCCTGCCCCATGCTGCCCCTCACTCAGTAGCCAAAGTACACAAAGTAAATGCACTGGGGGGAGAGGTTGCAGTGTTCAGTAATGATTAATATGTGCTTTCATTGATTAATATTGGGAACAGGCTAACATTAACATCAGCTGTTTAATCATAATATGTAGTGAAAACTCAACTAATTACTAAATATTCCAAATATTAGCCAGATAACCTTGTTATTAAAACCAAATACTTGACATTAAATAAGGGAAGGAGAGGAATCCTGATGGAAGCCTGAACATATATTGGAAATACTTAAGTGTTATGGGCACACAAGGTAATAAATAAAGCATGTGTCATAGAAATGTACACTTGAAAACTATATGATCTTATGAACCAATGTCACCTCAATAAATTTAATTGAAAATTACAATAAAATAGAGAAGAAAAAGTTATACATAATTGGTTTCCATTCAGACCTTAGCTATACTTTTAGCATTATTGTGCCATATCTGAAATTACCTTGTATATAGTTTTATATAAGCAACCTTATGGGATTTGTTTTTGAAACTTTCATCCTATAAAAAAGGGGGGGAAGAGAGAGAAGCCAACACTAACATATCTGAGGTGGAGTCACTGCTAATGACCCACAGACTAATGAACTTTGCCTTATAAAACTATGAAGAAATTATTAAAAAGTCTAAGAAATGTAATTAAAATGAACATAGGTAGAGATCAACACATGAAGTTTTACAGCTCTGTAAACAAAAGTAGAGGAGGGCCACATTAGGCACTCTTTCTTTTTAATTCACTTTTATTCTAGAGCAATGAGGTGAACTCACAGGTGTAGAGATCTAATGGAAACTTATTTGCAAAAACATCAGCTACAGGCAGATGAAGACAAATGGACTACGTCTCTGGTTTTACACTTCTAGGACTTTTAAGTAAAGCTACTCAGAAACTCCCTATCTACACTAATAAAAGACAAAGATGCTAATTGACCATACCTTCACTACGCCCTAAGCTACACCCACCAGCCAATCAGAGCAACTATATGCAAATTAACCCAACCAAGATGGCGGCCAGCAGCCAT
>NW_006291965.1:2450128-2469767 GCF_000327345.1 Myotis davidii
ACGGCGGTGGTGGTGGGAGCCTCTCCTGCCTCCTCAGCAGTGCTAAGGATGTCTGACTGCAGCTTAGGCCTACTCCCCGCTGGCAAGTGGACATCCCCCGAGGGCTCCCGGACTGCCAGAGGGGTTTCTGACTGCCAGCTTAGGCCCAATCCCCCAGGAAGCAGGCTTAAGCCAGCAGGTGGTCATCCCCCAAGGCGTCCCAGACTGCGAGAGGGCACAGGCTGGGCTGAGGGACCCCCCCATGTGCACAAATTTTTGTGCACTGGGCCTCTAGTATAATATAGTAAGATTTTAGAACATGTCACTCTACTCTTTTTTATTTTTTAAATTGTTTGCTTAAGAAGCTTCTCTGGTTAATAAGCTTTGCATTGTAGACCAAGAACATCTAAGAAGTTAATAGGCACCCTTTGGAGTAGTTGACATACACTTGGCTGGCTCTCTCTGGCACCGAGTGTTTCTTCCTGTGATTGTCTGCAGAGAAGGTGCATTAGCAGAGAGCTCTGTAGCCAGACTTAGAATGACCCTTATTCCTTTTCAGGGTGGACAGAAGAGGGCTTGTGGCCCTCATTTCTCATCTCAGTGAATTGCTTTTCTATTTCTGACTAACAGATTACCATACACTTAGCAGCCTGAAACAACACACATTTCTTATCTCATGGTTTCAACAGGTCAGGAGAGCCTTGCTTGGTCCTCTGTTCATGGTCTCTCAAGACAGCAATCAAGAGTCCACCAGGCTGAGTTCTCATCTGGAGGCCTGACCGGGGAAGAATATGCTTCCCTGCCCCGATAAGTCTTGGTAGAATTGATTTCCTTGGTGCTGTATGACTGAGGGCCCAACTTAGTTGCAAACTAGACATCTCCCCACAGCTCTTTGCCATGTGGATTTGAGGCTGCTTACTTCATCAAGCCAGCCAGGATAACCTCTCGCTGTATAATAGAGTCATGGGTGTGACTTTGCTGTGTTCTGTTGGTCAGGAGCAAGTCACGGGTCATGTCTGCACTCAAAGGGAGGGAACTACACAAAGGCATGAACAGGCAGAGGCAGGGTCACTGGGGTCATTGTCGGTAGGGCCTGTCCACCATGCTCAGGTATCTCATTATGACGCTGGTCCTTTTGCTTTTTAGCCATCGTGTCATGTCTTTTGCTGAAGTGAGTGGTGGCATAAAATGAAGGGATTTCGACTTTATTTTTCCTAATTGTGGGACTAATTTGTGTTCCTTTCTCAAACTGCTTCTGTGTTGTGGGATCTCTTAGTTACTTTGGAGTAAGGGGAGAGTCCCTGAGGATAATGGAAGAATAATAGAGAATTTGCTCCTGAGGAAGAGGAAGGTTGGTTCCAGAGGAGCTTTGGTGCCTCCATCATCCCTGTTTCACATGGCATTAAGACAATTTTCACTTGGTTTTTCATTGCTTCACCCAGGAAAGTCCTTTGGGTTATAGCAATGACTTAACACCCTGATGGCACCTGCACTGTCAAAGGAATTCTCGTCAGGCTTGGAGCTGGTCCAGATGAACTCAGCGAGCATGTCCCACCCACAAAGACTCTGTATTTGCTATAAAATTAGAAAGTCTGCCCTTCCCATGCAGGCCAGTTAAGGAAGGACATATTCCCCAGAGAGCTAGTTAGCAGAAGAAATGTTTTTCAAAATCTGACTGAGAGAGAAAGGAACAATAAAAACCCCAGGGTGAGTCTGACTGCATTGAACTATAATGAACCTAAAGACGGTGTGATCTGATAACAGCAACAACAACAACAGCTCTTCATAGTTTTTTTTTTAAAAAAAAGAGTAATTTTGAGATATTTAAAAAATTATCTCTCACATTAAAAGTGCCCATACTTTCGCTAATTATAATGTAGCTTATTTCTGTTTACATTTTTACTAATGACTTGCGTTTGAAGTGCTGTAAGAAAGACCCACGGAGTGCATTAGCATGATTCAGAATGAAGACCAGGTCAGCAGTGTGCAGCACTGCATGGAGGGTTTGGAACAGTGACTTCAAGGCACTTTTAAGTACTGACAGCCAGAATTACTGAGGTAGAAATCTACGAAATCAAAGGCACTATTTAAAATAATAATTCTGAATTCATCTAAGGTCTTTTATTTTTCCATTTCCTATAAGTGCTGTTTTTCTCCCACAATGCCCTCAGGGTTATAAACTTTCGGGACTTAATGGCTGACATTAGCAGGTAACTAAATATGAGACCGAGAAGTCATTGGCTTTTATGGATATTGGTATGCCTTAGGACATGAACAGAAAATCATAATATTTCTTTCTTTCTTTTTTTCTTTAGGCTTTGAAAGCTTATCTTTCTATTCTGTTCCCTCAAAGAGTTTGGCCAAGTCTTAAAGAGTAAATTCATGTAAATGGCCCAAAGTGCCAAGTGCTTCTCAGAAATCAGGTGACAGATAAAGAGGACAGCAGGTGTCATCTTTCCCAGTCCATATAGTTGAGGAGTGCTTGTTTATGCAGTTTAGCTTACAGCACTTCCTTGCTCTCTTGCGTGTTATAATAAAATCTGTGGCTCCTAGTCCTTAATGGGGAGGGTAAGAACATATTAGAATGGAGAAATAGTGATTTGAGTTTTATTTACTGGATCCCCACCGCTGCCTTTTATGTCATCCTTTAAAACTACTAACAGCTCCTAATGTACATTGGTCAAAAAAACAGTTTGTTACCATGCAACAGAAAGGCCTCCATGGCCAAAATCTGGGCCAGTACAGCTGCTCTTCACCTTTTGGTAGACACTATGGCTAAAGCTCAATTTGTTACCCGCATAGCCACATACATCACCAGTATGCTTGCTGCCCTTCACTGACCTTACAAGCTTGTGAACTATATTTAGAATCTACCAATTGGTTCTAGAAAAATAGGAACATCATTTGAAGGCTTGAACAAAAATTCAACATAACCTGTACTTAACAAATTGCTTTTTACCTAGAATCACATTTAAATGGTAATGTTTGCATCCCCCCTAGTATCTGAGTTAATCCCTTTACCCAATAACTCAGATAAAACCTTTTCAGATGACCAAGGTATATGATTGGGATATACTGCCCCAATTATGTTCTTAAGAATTAATCTGCTGAATTTATTTACAGAGAGTAATTTAGGCTGTGATGAAATTCAAACCCAGTGACATATGTTGCACTCTTGTGTATTCGAGTTCATGGTTGTGCATTGAGTCAAAATCTCTTAGAGTTGTTGGGATATGCTTCAGACTTTCGTAGCACATCTCTAATAATAATTATGGTTAATATTAAATTTTACAAACAACAAAAAAATCTGAATTATGTTTTAACTAAATTAGTTCCAGCAGAGGATAGCAATTTAAACTAATTAGGCCTATGAGTGACACATCTTAAGTCCAGTTAATATGCTGATCCCTAAAGTCAGGCAGCCTCGCCATTTCCCATATTTACTTATCCAAGAAATATTTGTGGGCCTACTCTGTGCCAGGAGTAGTTCTAGATATTGGGCATGTCATAGTGGTCAATACAGGCAAGATCCCTGCTCTTATCAAGCTTACATTCCACTGGAGGAAGAAGACAATAAGCAGAAATAGAAATGTTCCAGAAAAATATCAGCTGGAGAAAAGTACTTTGCAAAAAACTAAGTAATGCATCATGATAAAGAGTGATTAGACAGCTACATCACAATGGATGCTCATGGACGGTCTCACTGAAAAATACAGACTCTAAATGGTGATCCCGTGTCATAAAGGAGCGTCCTGGGAAAGACGAGGGGAGAAGCATTGAGGCAGAAGGAGCAGCTGGTGCCAGCCTGGTGGGCTAAGGCTGGGGAAAGGCCTTTGTGGCAATGGCACAGCGTGGCCCAATATCACCGGGAGCAGACTGGACTGAGCCCAGTAAGGCAGAGAGAGGAATTTGAATTTATTTTAAGCACAGATAGAACCTAGAGATCCCTGGAATGTGGCCTCCATGAAGGTTGTATGACGGCAAGAGACCCACTAGGAGACGAGTGCTGTGATTTGGTTGTTAGCAATTACTTATCTGTAACAAGAGCTGGCCGTGACCTATTTTTCCTTTGAAAAATGGGAAGAAGAATTTGGAAAATTTTGTCCCAGTTTGATAGTCGAGAATTTGAAGCATTTTAAATTTATTGTTGATGTCTGTTTAAACTCAACTTCACATCCGTATTTCTCTACATGTATGAAAACTTAAACTGTGTAGATTTTGCTTCATTTTAAAAAAATCTATTTTTATTGATTTCAGAGAGGAAAGGAGAAGGAGAGAGGGGTTGAAACATCAATGATGAGAGAGAGTCCTTGATTGGCTGCCTCCTGTAGGCCCCCTCTGGGGACCAAGCCCACAACCTGGGCACGTGCCCTGACTGGGAATCAAACCGTGGCTTCCTGGTTCATAGGTCAACACTCAACCACTGAGCCATGCTGGGTGGGTGATTATGCTTCATTTTAAAACCCTTGCTCAAGAACCAAGTTTTGGTCACACCTTTTAATTTTGTTGAGAAGATTAATGTAACTTCTTGGAAATCTGACTTCAGTGGGTCGCTCTATAGAATTCAGAACACATTTATCCTTCCACTGAGGCAGGTCTAGTTCAAGTGAGAATGTGAGACAAGTCTTTTGACCTGCGGGGCACTCCCCCTGAGCTCTGTGGGGTTGGGGTGAGGTTCTACATTCCATTCCAGTGAGGACATCAGCAGGACTAGAGAAGAACCCTCCAGTTCTGAAAGGAAAATGCTGTTCTGTGGGTATTTTCTTTAATACTTAATAAGAGAAGAAAATTAAAGAAATTATTGGAACCATAAAAATTGTTTCAAAATTGAATGTGTCTTGACTCTGTCTGAGAAAATTGTTCGGTTCAGTAAGAATGAGCATTATTTGCTTAGTAAGAATGTGGGATGTTCCTCTCCATTCATCCTTATGTAGAGCGGATGCCATTTAAAATTCATTGTCTTGTAAATCTATGTTGCTCTTTATTATATTTAGAGACCGTTTGATTTTTACTGAAAACTGGCTCAGACTACACAGCACCCTAATTTGGGTCCCCAGGAGCTTTCTGTTTCATATCTGGAATCCCTCAAAAGCAGTTTGCCAGCATGTTCCAAATATGGGCTATAAATGAGTGAGAATGAAAGAAATGGATTATGATGATTTATGTATTACATTTATGTTGCTTTACATTTCTAAAAATACATTCACATCTACTTTATGTCATTTACAGGATATCACATGGGAGAGTATTACAACACATGAAGGGAGAACCAGAAACATTAAGGTGACCTATTCAAGGTCACAGAGCCAGCAACAACACTGTCCACCCGTTTTGCTTTTCTCTTTGTGAAGGCGCTCGGGCTGTGTCCCCCAGTGCTGGGGCCAGCCACATGTATCCGAATGGCCAGGAGCCTCTTAGTATGCAGGTTCCTGGGCCCCACCCCAAATCTGAATCTGACTCTTTAGGTTTGGGTCTGGGAATCTGCATTTTTAAAGCAACCCCCCCCCCCAAGTTTAATTTCATATGCAGTAAATTGAGAACAATTAGCAGATCTAGCCAGGGTCAGCCCTTGGCAAAATACGAAATTGGGGAAGATTATCTTTGACCCATCTACTTCCTGCTCTAAATCTTGGTCTTCCCTTCAGTACTTCAAACTTACTCCCTGTTCTTTTGATCAAACCTCTTCTGAGAAGATGTGTGAGAGCTACAAGCACCACTCCTTCATGGGATTTCTGTCTTTCAACAGATACCAAGTCTTAAGCAAGGGGAGCGGTGGGGGAGAAAGAAAGAAAGAAGAAGAAAAACACACACCAAAATCTATTGAAGAAGTGGAGGAAGCATGTGGGAATAAAGGAAAATGAGGCCCTCCTGGAACACATAGCCACCCCTATGTCATCTATTTCATTGCGGTCTCAGGACAGTTCTGAGTACAGCATGTACCTACAAGATGAACGTTTCAAAACAACTGGAAATTGACAAATGTAGGTTTTGGGTGGGGTGCCTATGAGCCTGTCTTGAACTTGTTGTTTTCTGACTCTTCAAGTATCACTCGACTATTTGAACCAAAGATCATGTCAAACATTGGCCCTTTAGTGTTAAAGCTTGGACCTTCTCTTTCTAGGGGGACCCCCTTAGGGAGTCTTCGGAGAGACCCCTGGCTCTGCCAAGGGTGTAGACACTTGAGTCATGAGGTCATTGTTTCAGAGTCTGTTGCTATGTGCTGGGGTTGCCAGAATCACAGCTGACCGTGAACTACTTTCCAAACATTAGAGGGGTTGTCATGAGCAGTTAGGAAATAATGTCTTGACTCCCTTCTGAAGCTTGCAGGGAGAAGTCTTTAGCTTGGCAGGCGTTTAGTTCCTGGGCTGTGGATAGGTTGTTCCCAAACGTACAGAAGAACCTGTCTCGGGATGATTCCAAAAGGCTGCATGGTATAAAAAGGTATAAAAACAGGGTTTGGTTTCATTTGCACTGGCCTCAGATGCCATGGCTACTGAATGGCTTCATAGGCCAGAATCAGCCGTCGCTTGTACTTCTCTCTGCACATGGAAGACTCGTGAAACCTAGCCATACCTACCTCTCCTTGTAAAGAACTAGACACAGACATGCTTAATTACGTTTAGAGATTAAGCCTTCGGTGTGTGATTCATTTCCTTGTTTCACTTTCTAGAGGTGGTTTGGCTGTGACACGTGTAAGCCTTGCCAATGCCTCTTACTCTGGGAGGTGGGAGTAGTCGGCTAATTCTGCTGGGTCTTAGTTTCATCCTTGACAGGAAGGATATGGCCTGATTTAGTGGATCCCCAGTGTGGATGACATCCCCAGATGCCTGGGACAGTCCCAGACCTAATGCAACAGTCTCAGCGTCTGAGCCATGGGAATATGTGCTTTTTGAAAACCTCCCCAGGTGGCTCCCTGCTCCTCAGGATGGGTAGTCACTGTACCAGGTGATATTTAAGAACCCTCTGGCTCTGAGAGAGTAGGAGGCAACATCTATCCTATTTGTGAGGTTGCCATTTGGGACAGTAGAATATGGTTTAGTGCTCATCGTAGCCAACATTGGTGTTCCTGTTGCTTTGTTTCTGCCAAACACCATGGTTTATTCATTAGTAGAAAGCAGATTAAAGATCATAAAGCATTTGCCTGCAAAGCCTGTTGAGCCTAACGCACTAACATTTTCTTATGATATTCATGAAGAATAGTTGTAATGATGGCCAGTACTCATTTGTGTGCCAGGTATGCTTCTAAATACTTGAGATATATAAACTCATTTGTCCTCACAACCACTCTCTACTGTGGGACTACTTTTATGCCTTTTTGCAGATGCGGAAACTGAGATGCAGAGAGAATAAATAACTTCCCATGGTCCTTCAGCTAATAAGCAGTGTGGCCAGGACTTGAACCTAAACAGTCTGACTCAATACCGTGGGCCACTGTGCTATGCAGCCTCCCCTTGGATGCATGGTCTTCACTGGCTTGTCTGCTTTTCTCAGGATGTCTAGGCTGTTTGACTGAAGGTTGGTCGGGTGTGACTCTAGATAGGGCAGCAGAGGGGTCACTAGTTTTCCTTGAAAGTTCTGTTTGGCAAATTGAGTTTGAGGAATGTCATGGACATTAGGCAGAGTTGGGTCCCCTGCTCAGAAGAGGAGACATGGCTCAAAAAACCAACTGGGAAAATACCAGAATAGGCACAGATGCCACAGGCAAGGAGCAGCGTACAGAGTGCCAGGAGGCCAGGGAGACAGCTGAGGGCAGAAGAGCAGTCAGCGGTAACAGGAGAGCCAGGAGGCTGTGGGTCCAGAGAACCAAGAGAACAGATTTTCTCAAATTAAGGATAAACAGGGCCAAGTGATGTAGCGTCACGTAAATGGAAAACGAGAGAGAGAGAGAGAGAGAGAGTGAGTGTGTAGTTTGGGCAACTAGGACCTCATTGGTAACCTTTCAGAAAGAAATTTTAGTTAAGACCAGACAAGGTCATGCGACGTGAAGCAGTGTTAAATGTGCTGTATTTAATTGAACCAATTTGTGGAAACCTACACGAAGCTTTCCGTACCTGTAATGAAGCCCACCTTGCTGGTCAGGATGATAACTACCATTTGGTGAATGCTTACTCTTTGCCAAACGCTGATCATTACCAAACATCCTACCTACCCCCTTTTCACAGATCAGCACACCGAAGCCTGAGGGCTTACCCTATATCTCATAGTTAGTACCAGGCAGAGTTCACATACCCGTGACACCCCAGCAATCCAACCTCATTCTGCTACCTGTGCCCTCCCGCTCCTTCAGCCTGCCTCTTCCTTTCTTGAACCTCGCTACTGTTTGCCTGTGCAGCTCCTTGGTGTGGGAGGGCACAGGTGGCAGAATGAGGTTGGATTGCTGGGGTGAGCAGATACACTTTAACCCCTCCCCTGGTCATTGCCCTGTGAAGATGGAGTGGGGATAAAGGACTACACAGGGCCCCTCAGCCACTCTCTGACCCGGGGGATGTCTCCTGGCCAGCCCTAGAAGGGAGAGGTGGTATGTGGTCTCACTTAGAGTCTCTGGGGACAGCCTCTCAATCTCACCCATTTTCTCCACATAGCATGTACCTTACAGCCTCTCATTTTCCTGAGGTCTGCTAGTACCAACTTACAGGGGGGAAGGGAACTAGAATTTATGCCAGGCTTTGCCCTGGCTTACAGAATCATTTTTTAAAAAACACAGTAGACCATCCTCAGGGAAGTTGCAAGCCACCAGTACTAACTGCCAGATCTAATTTGGGGAGCGAGAGGAGGAGGCCATGCTAGTGACTAGGACCTAGTTTCGCAGAAGACAGACAGGGCTTTGAGACCAAGAAGTCAAAGGAAGACTGTTTTCAGTTCAGTATTTAATTGCTTGTTTTTCGAGTGTTGGGAATCTTTTTATTTTTTTTCCTAATGTTCTAGAAATTTCATGTCACTTTTGACACAGAAATCCAAAATAAGAATTTTTATTTTTGCCAGGGAATTTTGCGGGCTGTGCAAACAAGGAATAGAAAAATTGCTATTTGTGTTATTAAGCAGAACAGTGTGTGTGTGTGAGTGTGTGTGTGTGTGTGTGAGTGTGTGTGAGTGAGTATGTGAGTGTGTGTGTGAGTGTGTATGAGTATGTGTGAGAGTGTGAGAGAGAGTGTGTGTGAATGTGTGTGTCACACTGCAGGACAGTCCGAGTACCTCTGTCAGTGTGAGTAATTAGGTCAGAACACATCCATAAAAGCCCAGAATTTAAGAGAGCAGTGTGTGTCAGGGTCAAACTTTTTTTAAAAGCAGGTTTTTAGCATTTCGCAAGCAGGTAAGATTTCCTCTTGGCTTTTCTGTTTGTCCTCATCTAAGCACAGGGAGCTGGGAGGAGGCCTGTGTTTTAATAGCTAAGAGATCGCATCGTGCTCTCTGAGGTGATGGCAATAAAGACACCGTGCCTTTGTGTGGCTCCTGATGGCCGGCAGGGCTTGCCCATGTACATTATTTTGTTTGAGTCTCATGACACCCGAGTGAGATAGGTAAGAGAGATATTAATCTGCCCTTCACGGTTGAGGGAACAGAAATTCAGAGAGGTTAAGCAATTTGTGTAAGGTCACCCAGCTAGTAAGCAGGAGGGCTGACGTAGCAAATGTGGCTGCCATATTTATGAGCCTCCGATTTCCTTCCCTCATTTACAGAGCGCTCTCCAGTCCCTTCGCTGGTCCTCTCAGCCTCCACGAACAACTGCTGTGCAATCGCTCAGAGCGTTTGTTTCTAAAGTAATGTATGGGCACCTTTTCATGACCATCATTTCTTTTCTTATGGCTCTATAAGATATACATTTCCTTTTCTTCACCACTAGAGTGGGAATCTTCAAGACTTCACTTTCTTTTGAATTGCCTCAAAGCAACAAATACTGTGTTTGTTTCCATAAATGGCGACCCACACAGGTTTGAAGTCCAGTATGCTACTCAGAACGCTCAGATACAAGGGAACCAAATGCATCCACCATCTGCCATGTGCTGAATACTTTGCCAGCTGCTTGACAAACTGCATCTCAGTCAACGTCCCACAGCCCATCAAGAGAGACACTATTATCCCTGTTCTGTAGATACGATGTTCTGAGAAGTTTGAGGCCTCACCTAAGGTCCCCCAGCTAATAGGAAGAGGGTTAGGATTTGAACCCAGATCTTTCTGGCACCAACATGTTTGTATCTTTTTGTCTATGTCGTATATCCTTAAAAACAAAGGCTGAAAATATTTGCTAGAAACTTCTGATGACAAATCTTGAGCCTTAGCCTCTCTTTGTGTCAGTGGTTCTGCCCTCAGCCTAGGTCCTTTTCTGTCGGGAGCCATAGATCACACGTCTCCCTCCACCGAGTCTATCCGTCTCTCAGCCTGCCTGCTTCTACCTGCCCAGATCAGCCTCTGTCAAATATAACTGGTGATCTTGACCTCCTTCATACCTCCGTTTTTGTTTGTCTGTTTCCATGGAATGGGTCATATCCTTCCTCTCATAATAGTTATTCAAGCCCCTGCCTTAACCTCCTCCTACATGATAAGCTTTTAGGGGTTTGGAACATATCCCACTTATTCATCATTACAGCATCTGGAACAGTGCCTCTCGCACACAGCAAGATTATACTATATCTTGAGTGAATTAAGTTAAATCAAGAGAAGCTCGGTGGTTCCTAGAGAAGAAGCTGGTGCCAGGCCAGCTGCTTTGCCGGCTGCTGTGGAAGAGGCTGAGCAGTGCTGGGGATGCTGCACCGAGCTCGGATCTGGGGCTGTGTGCTGGTCAGAGCTGGAGCTCTGTGTGGCATTTTTCTGACACTGTACTAAAATGGCCAGGCCAGGGACAATCAATATGTAGCATGCACGCTGCCATTCCTGCCCCCCATGCATTCCAGCAGACACTACCAAGCAATGAGGATAGCATTTAAGAAAATATATTTGCTGCTTCTGTGTTGGTCTACATAGGTAAATGGGTGTGTGTCTCTATGTATTTAAGATTGAGAGTAAAACATCTGGAGGTTAGAGCCCTAGCATTGCCTGTTTTAAATATGTCAGCACACAAACCCAGATACAATCTTCTAATTGGCAAGAAAGCAGGATTCAAAAGGAAGGATAGTTGCACAATAGTGGAAATGTACTTAATACACTGAATCACATACCCTGAGTGGTTAAAATGATAAGTTTTATATTATATATTAGTAGAGGCCTGATGCACGAAATTCGTGCACTGGTGGTGGTGGTGGGAGGGGGGTCCCTCAGCCTGGCCTGCACCCTCTCGCAGTCTGGGAGCCCTTGGGGGATGCCATGGAGGCGGGAGAGGCTCCTGCCACCGCTGCTATGTTCGCCAGCCTGTGAGCCTGGCTTCTGGCTGAGTGGCACTCCCCCTGTGGGAGTGCACTAACCACCAGGGGGCAGCTCCTGCATTGAGCATCTGCCCCCTGGTGGCCAGTGCACATCATAGCGACCAGTTGTTCCGCTGTTTGGTGGATTTGCATATTAGCCCTTTATTATAGAGGATACCACAGTTAAAATAAAAAGACTCCAAGTCTCAAATATTTGGTGTTGATAGTTGCATTGCTGAGTAATAGGAGTGGGTGGAGTTTTGGGGAGAGTGGAGGTATAATTCCATTTCTTCTCCATTATACTCTCATATTCTCAACAATTCCCCAAGCCTACAGCAAATATGTATCATGATCTGGGTTGAGTTGATTATTAAACCATTCTGCTGGCTCTTAAAGTGGGGCTGGGTATATAGGGAATAACCAACACGTATGTGTTGATAATACATATTTGAATCTAGGAGGATATACACATGCTCACTAGATTAGATTCCTTTATTAGTTATCAAGTGTGAATACAGTTCTCAGCCGGTTTCTCCAGTACGGCCTCGTGGTGGGGTGTCTTCTCCTCCTCCCTCAGCTTCGGGCTCTCTGCAGTCAGGATATGTCAACCGCTAGAATAAGAACCCAATGAGGCATGAATTATTGTTACTACTATTCAGCATCATTTCTTTTCCCAGTCCTCAGTACAATGCCCAGAAAGAAATAAGCATAAACATTAAAAAAAACATACCAACAAAAAGATATTGTTGAATGAAGAAATAGAATTGACAGCTGGTTTGTTTTTATATTCATTATAGTGCCTGGCCTAGTCTATCACAATATAGTACATGTTTATAGAATAAACTGATGCTTTGATTACAAGCAGATTTCACCCTCACTGGTGTGGTACGCTGGTAAAGCATCGGCCCACACACCAAAGGGTTTCGGGTTTGATTTTCAGTCAAGGGCATGTACCTAAGTTGCAGGTTCATTCCCTGACCCCAGTCCCAACATGTGCAGCAGGCAACCCATCGATGTGTCTCTCTCACCTCAATCTCTCTTTCTCCCCCCGCTCCCTCCCTCCTTTTCACTCTGTCTAAAAATCAATGGAAAAAATATCCTCAGGTGAGGAGTAACCAAAAAAAAAAAAAAAAGTGGATTGCATACCAGAGTGGGTATCACCTATTTGCACATAAAAAGAGCTAAGTGGCTATTAGTTATTAGATTATATTGAGAAAATATTAAAACTAACAAAGTGGCACAGGGTACAGAAAAGCCACATGTATGGAGGAGAGACAAAAGAAGATGGAAACAATACATAATTGGGGCTCAGAGGTGGGAAAGTATACTTAATGGGAATATGACCAAAACCCAAGTTCTCAGTGTGGGTGCTCTTTAATTCAGTTTGCTCTAGGTAACTGCCTGCAATTATCCTCTAGGCCTATATTACTGCTCCTGAGAAGGAAAGGACCCAAGGGGGCCTCTTGAGGATCATGGCATTTACATGTTCCTTTGGGCCCTCTTTTCCTGTGTGTGACGAAGTAGCATGCTGGAAATACCATCACTACGGAAACCAGTGCCTTAAATAGGGCTCACCCAAGCAGTAGTCCACCTTCCCTTCTCAACCTGTCATCATTCTTCAACTCTGAATTTTCCGTTTAGCCCTTTTGCTATCATGAAGTTAGCTGTGAATATTGGTTATAGTTCTCTCTCTGGTCCACCTTCCCCACCTTTCCTTTTGAGTAATTTGGTGATGGTATAGATTCAAAAATTTCTATCAATTAAAAAATAAAAGAGAAAACAGGATGTATCTAACCTGCTGTGGGTGTATTAATCAAACACTGTAGCAGTTCCTGCTAGGTAAACATTTCTATTGTTTTTACTACTGAGCTTTTAGCCAACAGTGCAATTGTTGTAATTAAAAAGATTTTGTGATTTCTTTCCCAAACTCAGTACTAAGTATTCTTGGGGGAATACCAGTGAGTAGTGGGGTATTTTGTGGTATGACATACTTCCAATTAAGTGGTAATCTACTGTGGTCACAATAACCTAAAGAGAGTTGATATGGCCTAGGCCAGGTGGCTCAGTTGGTTGGAACCTGGTCCCATGCACCAAAGGTTGTGAGTTCGATCCCTGTTCAGGGATCGTAGGGGAGGCAACCGATCAACGTTTCTCCTTTCTCGCTCTCTCTTTCTCTCTCTCTCTTCATCTCTCTCTAAAATCAATAAACATATCCTCTTGTGAGGATTAAAAATATATATAAAAATAAAAATAGTAGACATGGCTTATTTCTACCCTATACATACTACTTTGTTAGTGCCAAAATTTTCTAGGCACAATATAATAATAACTAATATTTATTTATTTCTTATTATGTGACAGGCATGGGACTAAGTGCTTTACATGTATGACTTCACAGCGGCTTTTGGAGGGAGCCATGGTAATACTCCCATTTTACAGATAAGGAAATTAAGGCTTAACAACTCATGAAATTTATCCAAGGTCAAACAGTGGTAAGAGTCAATCCTGAGATTGGAGTCTGCCTCTGGAGGCCTAGCTCTAACCACTAGTCAGCCCTGCCTTCCATAAGCCATTGGTTGGCACAAGGAGACCAAGTTTTGTCCCAAACAGACCAGACCAGACATCTCCACTCACCCAGTTTTGAAGCAAATAGCATTCTCACTGGGATTATTGGGGTTTCTTTTAAGAAGCTTCTACTGTGTTTCTTAGAAGTAAATGGGCCTGTATCGTTTCATAATTTATCCATGTGCCTCCAGGACAGGAAAGCTTCTCTTCATCTGCTTTTCACCACTTGCTTCCTCGCCCTCTCATCGCCACGTGTCACTTCTTTGAGGAAGCAGCGTGGCCCGAGAACAGAGTAAGGACTTTAATTGGACGGACTTGGGCTCAAAACCCAATTTCCCACTCACTCATTCACTCACCGTGGGAATCTTGTTTAACTTCTCTGAGCACCCGTTCCTCTCTCTGTAAAAACGTCAGCGCTGCAATAAAGCTATCTCATGGAGCTCACGGAGTTTAAACTTTAAAGTAGGCAACATGTCAGGTTCCTAGCACAGTGTCCACTGGCCTGCAGTCGCCGCTAATGCACGGTGATCCAGGTCCCTTCTCCCCCCTTCCCCTGTCCTACTCCATTGCACCACCAGGGACCCGTGTTGGATTGTGTTCATTCAAAGCATTTACTTGTCATTTGTCAGATGGCAAGGAGCACTCTTTGCTGCACCGATATTCTTGAGGGAGACCAGGCCATTTGCTTATACACCAAGGTTTCCTTTCAGAGAGTTGGCTATACCAGTAAAATCTAGTGAGGATACCTGTGGACTCTTCCTGTGTATAGTTGTAGTTGTTAATCCATTTGACGGGACTCTTTATCTATTCTTCCCTCAGGTTCCAGGGGACTGAGGAACATGGGTGTGTTTCTTATGGCTACATGAGTCCCCCTTGAAAGATTTCCATTCACTCACTCATTCATTCATTGAATAGATACATGAGTGCTTCCTATGCACTCTGCTAAGTGCTGGGAACACACAGTCCACAAAGGAGCCCCAAATCCCTGATCTCATGGAGCTTGCAATTCCAGTGAAATTCATTTTGATGATAATTTTAAAAAGATTTAAGGTAAGCATGTTCTACACTCTGTGGGCGACCACCTTGCAACTAAATGCTGCTGGGCTGTCCCAGGGCCAACATAGGTGTGTGTGTTATTAGTGCCCTGGCATCAAGGGGGTTTTTCTTTAATAGTGGCTCAAAGGATGGAGGTGAGTATAATTACCGATGATGCCCCCCCAGGCGCGGCAAGGCCAGGTCATAGTGTGGGGCAGTGTTTGTGACAGTGAGAGCTGCACGAATAGGAAGCAGTGGTTGGAGAATTGAGTCATCACATAACTGACAATTTAACGGGGAGGCCAAACGTGGAAGAACCAGACCACAGTAGAGAAATATAATTTCAATAATATGTGTCAAGTTAATTAATGTGATTCATTTGGATGTTATTAGCTTTGTGCATTTGTTTGTATTATCGGTTATAAATTTGTTCTGATTTTATAGCTATGTAAGAGCTTAAAACATAAGGAATTTATAGCCTTATAATAATTTTTTTTTTACTTAGCCTGAGGGAGGGCTGAGATAATGCTTTTATTGTAAAGGAGGTCAGTTCCATTATTCAGGTGCAGAAACATTGTTATGAGAAAAGCTTCTCTGCAGGTAAAATTCTTCAGAAATATGAACAGTTTAGAAAAACTAGTTATACCCTGGATTTATTTGAAAAAAAATAAGAAAAGGGCTGTGAAGAAAGGTTATAGTTATTGTTTTTACCAAAAAACCCCACATAAAACCCAAAACAACCCTTCTGTGTTCTGTTTTGCAATTGTGAGCTATTGTTTTATGTTAGTCATGACTGAGTTGTCATGCTTTTAAGTATTTCTCATTAATTCTTTTTGGAAAATACATTTTTATTGATTTTAGAGAGGAAGGGAGAGGGAGAGAGAGAGAAACATCAATGATGAGAATCATGATCGGCTGCCTCCTGCATGCCCCCTACTGGGGATGGAGCCTGCAGTCTGGGCTTGTGGCCTGACCAGGAATGGAACTGTGACCTTCTGGTTCATAGATTGATGCTCAACCACTGAGCCACACCAGCTGGGCTCATTAATTCTTTTAAAAGAAAAAAAAAATCACACCAATATCTTTCTTCCTTACTGTGCCCCACCACTTACCTACTTACACACACAAATGTTGACCCGTAACATCTGACTGACCTATACTGATCACTTGTTTATGTTAGACACCAGGGCAACTTGAGTCTCTGAGGAGCATGACAGAGCCATCATAAGAGGTTATCTCTTTATAATCATTAGCACTTTCTGACATGTAATATAGTGTGTCCAATCTTTCCTTCCAGAGCCCAGGCTTGGGGACAGGGCTGGGGAGGTGGTTCTCAATTAGGACCTGGCACGAAGCCCGCACACAGAGTGACTGCATGTCGATCCCCATTTGTGTGGCACTGTCCAGACTCACCCCCGCTGTCTCAGCTTGTTAAATGTGCCCCTTTCACACTCAAAAGTATTTCGTTTGGATGATAAATTATGAGGTCACTCCAATTACACGAAACACTTTGGCCTTGTGGCCTGATTAGATCCAAACAAAAAGGCTGTTTCATAGACTCAACCTAACCACTAATTCTCTTTCTTCACTTTCACTTAACTATGTTTGAGTTCACACAATTGGGGAATGTTTATGTATAAAGAAATGGCGGTATGTGTGTACCTGTGGGGAATGTCTCTTTCGGGAATCTATGATGGAAATGCCAGGGATCGGCCAGTTTGGAGCAGCGTTTGAGCTCCAGAAAAACTTTTTGAAATGCGAGCTGGTCGGGACATTTCACATCCAGGAGGTCCAATCCTGCAAATCCAGTTACTGTGAACTCCTGGGACCTAAGCACACTCTGCCTTCAGAAATTAAAAGTGAAATTGCTTCATTGTGTCCCGCCTGACACAGCTCTCGTCGCCTGGGTGGGGTCCAGACGTTCTGGTTGGAAACTGCTATTTTGGAGGATGATTTGGCCTTGGTCAGAAGCTTATTCTTTGGGGGTTAAAGCCGAGGTCTGAAGACAGTGATTAGGCTCAGATGGTGGTTTGTGGAAGGAGGCACATGAACTCAAGACCAGGAAAGAAGCTGTTTGACCATGGCCTGGGCCCTGCTTCAAGCCCTGCCTCCCAGAGGAACAGGAGCAGGCAAGAAGGGGAAATTCTCACACATCAGTTTTCTAGAAAAAGTCATTGGATAAGAATGATGGTTGAATGGGTTTCGCTTATTGGATGGTGTGTGTGTTTGGGCTCTCTTATTTGCCAGACTAAGCATATTGCATTTTTTTACATGTATTTCCTTCTCGCTAAATATAAAAGGTGGGGCAAATGCAGGTTTACGGCTGTGAGTACGTGAAACACAGAGTTTACTCTTGTATTATTCTTTATTATTGCTTGCATTAGTTTCCATGGGAAGAACTGTTAACCTACTTTTGCCCCACCCTGTATCTTATTTTTAATTCAGTGACGTGCATAGTCACTAGAAGAAAAGCTCCATCGGGGGAGACTCAGCCTGTTTTGTTCACCCGTCTGTCCCACGTGCCTGCAAGGCCTGGTGCTGAGAAGGTGCCCAAAAGTAACAGGATGAATGAATGCCCCAGAGACAGATAGTCGGTTAGTTTGTGTCAGGGGCTGCGGGGGGAGGAAGAGAAATGTGAGTGACTGTTAATTGAGTACACGGTTTCTTCTGGGGACAATTAGATAGTGGTGATAGTTGTACAACTTTGTGAACATAAAAACCACCGAATTATTCATTAAAAAAGATTAATTTTATGGAACATTACCCATATCTCATTTTTTATTAAAAATAAAAAAATGAATAAATTATGTGTCTTATGAATAGTCATAGTTGGTGCTTAATCAGTATAACTTTTGGATGAAGGAATGATGGTTTTCAAAGCCAAAATAGTCTAAGTATTTCACTTCAAGTGTGGTGTGGGCTTGGTAGTTACCAGCTAAAATCATCTGCGTTTAGGAAGTTTGCAGCTGACTGTGGCACCTGGGGATTAGGGGGAAATGGAACAAAGTTTGGAAAATGTAGTGGAGTCGCTCTGAAATGTAGTTTGGTTTGTGAGTCAGAGATTAGAGTAATTGCCTGTCTGTTGGCGGTGTTTTCATTCGAGCACGGCCAAGGAAGACTGCCGGTGATGGTTTTTTAATATTGTTCAATATTGGAGGAGAAAGACCTCTGTCAGAGGCACTTTCAGTTCAAATCTTTCCAACTCTTTCATTCTTTGTTCTTGTTAAGTCCGTTTAAGGTTCCTATGAATCTGTGACTCTTCGGAGAGGGAAATCGGTCAAAACAGATTAATGCCGTCACCCCCAAACATGTGGCTCTCCGGCGACCACTAATCTGGCAGGACTGATCAGCATTGGTGTAATTCAGCCCCTTACTGGTTCCAGCAGGTGGGTATTGGGTCATTCAAGCCAGCAAATGCAGGTATGGAGGTGGGATGGTCGCAGATCCCTCTTAGCACAAGGTCATGGAGGATTCTAAAAATCACACCGGCCGTGTTTCAGGAGATGTCCTTGTGTTATCTTTTCTCTGAGGCAATAGATGTGAAATTAGTTAAAAGAGTGTTTACTGTTATATGAATGTTAAATAGTATCCTTTATTCCATCTGAAGAGCTATGTTCAGAGACTCTGGCCTCCTTACCAAAAAGGAGTCCGAGACGCCTTGGGTTTGGAATATATGAATGTTTTGCGTTTGAAACTTTTTCTGAAGGTGAATATTCTCTCTTGTTCACATGAATGAGCTCAGTAGCTCGCATCTCTTGTTGTTAGAATATGTGACTCTGCTGCACGTAGTTATCAATTTTCCTTTTCTTCGAGCTCTAAAATTATACTAAGGAGAGCTGATGAGCTATAAGCTTTTCTGTTATTACTCCTATTCAACATTTTATGATTTTTTAAATGGTTTTTAGGAAATGTGCTTTGTCCTTTATTTATATTATCTCATTTAATCCTCCCAACCGCCCTCTGAGATGGGATTTGGGTTGGCATCCCTATTTTAAAGTCGCACGAAGCTGATGGGTGGTAGAGCTGGATTCTGACTGTTTTCTCAGTACGGCTTTCACTCACCTGTCTTTGGACCCCAACAAGAACCCTGCCGCCCCCGTGTTACAGGTGAGGGACCTAAGGCACACAGTTAGGAAGAGAACCCCCAAACCGGGGTCTCCCACCCCCAGAATCTGGTGCTGTCTCTACAGAGTCACGTTAACCACAGTCAATGGCTATCATCGGCAGCCACGGCTGCATCCTCCGGCCCTTCTCTGAGTTTCCATGAAGATGGCAGTGGTGAAATATTCCCTTCCTTTGGTCCTGACCAGGAGTCAGCTCTCCTGAGGCAAACCAGCGGGTCAGTGGGGGAGCTTTGGGCTTGTTTCCTGGGGGACACGAAGGCTGCCAGCAGATGAGAGGTTGGCAGGAAAGCCACAGGCAGAGCAAACCTTTAACTAGGAAGCCCTGGTGAAGTTCACACTGGCACTCCGACTGCGCTCACCTTCCTGTGAACACACTGGTTCTCAGTGTTTGGGAGCTCACAGACCCCTAAGAGCAGTGGTTCTCAAGCATCAAGATCCCCTAAAGGACTTGCGATCACACAGGCCAGGGGCCAGGCCCCCAGTGTCTGGTTCAGGAGGTCTGGGTGGGGCCTGAGAATTTGCATTGACAGCAGAGTCCCAGGCGATGCTCCTGCCGCTGCCCGCTGCCCGCTGCCCGGGGACCTCACTCAGAGAACCCAT
>NW_006291965.1:2470027-2494916 GCF_000327345.1 Myotis davidii
GGGTAGGGGTGGGGGTGTCCCAGGTTGACAGTGAGAGTTTACAAATGATCAGACTCCCATGAGCTGGTTTGAGAGCACCGATGAGCGGTTTGGTATTGGAGTATTGGAGGGAATATGTGAGGACGTAGGTTACTAAATGGTTTGCAGTTGGTTTGGTGAATCATTTAGAAACTGCACTGAGGACATTGTGGGAGGCGCCTGTGGAGAACCGGGAAGGGACACTGCCTATTGTGGGTGAACTGTAAGAAATGCTGAAAAACCATTTATGGTTTTTGCCAAGTTGCTTTAGGCTATAGTTAAAGCACTTTTTAAAACACTTACCTTAGGAATGAAGTGCAGCTCTCTAATATATGAGATTAATATTTAGGCGAACTTTTTAAATTATAAAATATATATGACATAAAATTTACCACTTTAATCATTTTTTAAATGTTTTTATTTCAGAGAGAGGAAGGGAGAGGGAGAGAGGGATAGAAACATCAGTAATGAGAGAGAATCATTGATCAACGGCCTCCTGCATGCCGCCTACTGGGGATCGAACCCACAATCCGGGCATGTGCCCTGACCAGGAATCGAATCATGACCTCCTGGTTCCTAGGTCGATGCTCAGCCACTGAGCCATGACGGTTGGGCCCATTTTAACCATTTTTAAGTGTACAGTTCAGTGGCACTAAGTCCATTCGCACTGCTGTGCAGCCATCGCCAGCATCCATCTCCAGACCTTTCATCTTCCGCCACGGAAACCCTGTGCCATTGAATCAGCGCCCCCTCCTCTCCCCCCGAGACCTTGGCAGCCACCTGCTACTTTCTGTCTCTATGGATGTGACTATTCTAGGGCCCTCATGTAAGTGGAACCATGTAACACGTGTCCTTTTGTGCCTGGTTTAGGCTACTTTTTGAAACAGTTAAAAAAATCAGTAACAATAATCCTAATGGTGAGAGGAATATATGCTAAAACAAAGCTTGGAGGAAGGAATCATGGTAGAAAGCTTGAGCTTTGCACTTTTAAGAATCCTACTTCACTGTCCACTACGACTGGAAACCTATTCCTCAGTGCGCGATAGGCCCAATGCGATCCCCCCTCCCCCCGGCCCCCGTCACCTCCTGCCAGGTGATTCTTGCTCTTTGCTCTTACAAGAATCCTGTCAGCTTTGAAAGCCCCCCTGGCAGAGCTGAGTGTCGGGCCCCCATGCTGGGCCATTCATGCATTCAGCACACACACGTGCCAGGCCCTATTCAAGGTGCAGGGACCTAGAGGGGAGCCAGATGCTCTCTGTTTCCCTCCCCCCCACCCTTCCCCACCCCCAACACACACTAAAGCTTCCCTCAGAGGCCTGTAATGCTCAGAGAGTGAGATATGCTGCACCAGGCAGATTTCCCAGGTGGCCAAGCTCATGACTTTAAATATCTTTAAAGACTTTTAACCATGTTGATGGGACTCTTTCCATAGTGTATCGGTCCTTCCATGCCTTAAGTAGAATATGCCAAACATAATTTCACCTTCCCCCCATAACCCAGGTCCTTGTTGGCCTGTAAATATTGATTCGCTCCCCCGGTAAATGGCTCTGAGCTGCTGCATGTACTTCAGCAGCCACTGCTGTTTCAGCTGCCATTTTTCAAGCTGCCTTTATAGCCCTTTCTAATCCACTAGCTCTGGGGAGATCTAAGGAGAAAATCAGATATTCTAAGCTTTGAGCCCAGGCTAACTGGGCTGAAGATGGAATGTAACAGAAGAGAAACTTTTGCCCTTCAATCTCTCTCTCTACCTCTAGATGTGTTGAAGTCCCCATATTTAGCTGGGCGCACGGCCACCGGAAAGGGGGAGCCCACATGTGCAGTCTCCTTTGCAGATCTGAGTAGCCACCATGACTGAGTGTTAGCCAATGAGATGTAACCAGAGCACAGCTTCTGGGGAGGGGGTGTTCTTAAGGGGTGGTGTGTACCCTTTCTTGTAACACACTTAAGCACGGATGTGATAGCCATAGCTCCAGCTTGAACCATGAGGCAAAGGAAAACACATTTGGGAAGGTGGAGCAGGAAACTTGACGCTGTCCAGTCTCGAGTAACAGGTACAGTCATGCTAGCCACAATCTGGATTTTATGTGAAAGAGAAATAAACTTATATCTTGTTCATTCACTCTTAGTTGGTGTCTCTGTTACGGGTAGCTAAACCCCATTGTAACGAATACACAGACACATTTAATGAAAGGATTTAGATGCCTGGAAAATAAGAAAGTTTCACGTTAGTGGTTAAAACATTGCTGGCAGAATGCCAACATATAAATAGATAAGAAGGAAGTGGTTCTGCCTGGGCAGAGGTATCCACAGTCCCACTGCTTGGTTTTCCTTCCTCTCCACTGGGGCTCTGAGGCAATTCTGATCATGAGTTGCTGCAGAACACGGTTTGAAAACTGGTGTGCGTGACATGAAGGTCTCTTCTCAAACTCAGATATTGGGAGGGAAATAGAGCCATCCCCAGACCACTCTGATTGTTGAACTCGACTTGAGATATCTCCTGAAGCGTCCTGGTATCATTAGTTAGCACCAGCCTGCGGATCAGGAGGGTCTCAACTCATGCGGATCGGGCTAGATTTAGCCACAGGCTGGTGACCTTTCAGCAACTTCAACCATCTGGAAATAACGTGGGAAACCTACGAATAAACCAAACGTAACCTTGAATATGAAGGGAAACAGTCATCATCCAGCCATACCCTTTATTGCGTAAGAGTCAGGGAGCTACCCTCTGACTGCTGGCCATGGACCTAGAGTGGCGTTTGAATTCAAGAGCCACTGAAATATTTATTCAAAGAGTGACATAGCCCCAAGCCCTGGGGGACAGGTTGGACTAGACCAGTGGTCGGCAAACTCATTAGTCAACAGAGCCAAATATCAACAGTACAACGATTGAAATTTCTTTTGAGAGCCAAATTTTTTAAATTTAAAACTATATAGGTAGGTACATTGTTATTTACTTAATTAGGGTACTCCTAAGGCTTAGGAAGAGCCACACTCAAAGGGCCAAAGAGCTGCGTGTGGCTCACGAGCCGCGGTTTGCCGACCATGGGACTAGTCTCAGAGGTCTTTGCATGTTAACAAACTGTGATGCTATTAACAAGCAGGAAGGCAGAAGTCGGGACGAGTGGACGTCCTTTAGCATGCTTCAAAGCTCCCCCTGGTACAGATTCCCATGGAAACCAAACCAGAAGGGAAGAGAAAGGAGAATTCAAATATTAAATATTTAACTATGAAAACATTCATGGAGGATATTTATTTAAATACACCTTTAAACATATTAAATATTAGATAAGTGTTCCTTTGACTTACTGGCTGCTAGGTCTGTGTTAGAGCTCAGGCCAAAGGCAACATTGCAGACCTTTCCTGGGCGCTCAGTGGCAGCTTTTGTACACAGATTATGTGAGCCTTCGTCTTCCGTCTCCTCACCAGATTATCACCTCAAGAGTGAACTGTAATAATATATGTACGTAGAACCTATATTTGATTGTTAGTGGTGTTTATAATAGTTGTCGTGAACCGTGTTTATGTTATGCCTGCTTTTGTATTCAGTACTTCATACCGTATTTCTCAGTTAATCCTTACAATGAAACTGTAGGTGTGAATCGCCTGTTTGATAGGTGAGGAAATTTATGTGAAGAGAGGTTAGGTCACTTGCCTGACGAGTAACAGCAAAACATGATTCTGGCTTGTGAGACTCCAAGGCAGTGCTCTGAACCCCTGTGTCCCCGCCAGAAAGTATCACGTGGTTGGTTTGGGTCCCACCTGGTCATCAGAAAAGAGCCAAAATGTCAGGTGGGAGGCATCTCAGAACTCCTTGGGCTGTCAGTTTGATGAGCCTGTCCTATTGGTGTTTTGCTCAGCAACAATCCCCAATCATGTTATTTTTAAAAAAATTATTGATTGATTGATTTGAGAGAGAGACAGAAATAATGATTTGTTGTTCCACTTAGTTCTGTATTTATTGGTTGATTCTTGTATGTGCCCTGACGTAACCTTGGGGTACCGGGGACGGTGCTATAACCAACTGAGCTACCCGACCAGAGCCTATTTTTATATGTTATTATAAGCCCCAGTCATATCATAGTCATCTATTATTATCCCAATCATATTGTATTCACCACAACCACCCTCCCTTCGTAATCTCACCCAGATAACTTTGTCATTCTTCTTTCCTCCTCTCCCTCCTTAATCCCTCTGACAGTCCTTGGTGTGTCTTCCTCTGATTACCTTTCATGGGAAATAATAATCCGGGGACATCAGGACCGTTCATTCAAGGGCTGGCTTGACATTGGCTCCCTAGGGGAGTTGGGGACTGGAGACCTTGGCTGTGTGCCCAGGTTCCTGTGAGTCCGTGTGGTTTGTGGATCACAGCAGCAACAGCAGTACCTGGGCGCTTACTAGAAATGCAGATTCTTGGGCCCCACCCAAACCTACTGCATAAGAATGGGCATTTTATTTTTTAATATGTTTTAATTGACTTGAGAGAGAGAGAGAGGGGAAGGGAGAGGGATAGAGAGATAGAAACATCAATCCTACTGGGGATTGAGTCAGCAACCTGGGCATGTGCCCTGATGGGGAATCGAACTGGTGATCTCTGGTTTTATGGGTTGACGCTCAACCACGGAGCCACACCAACCAGGCAGAATGGACATTTTTATGACTACCCCCCCTCACCCCCCCAGATAGTTTGAGGCAAGTTAAAGTGTGAGAAGCACAACCCTTACCCATTGCTGCAGCCATGATAGGACATAGATAATCCCAGAAGCTGTTTACAAGGACAAAGAATAGGAAGAACCAATAGGAAAAAGACCCAAAGCCTGTGCCCCAGCTCAGGGGAGGAGAGAGCCGAGGCCTCCTCAGCATAAAGAAGGAACATCAGTGGATTTAATACAAGAAGAGCCAATACCTATATTTCGCACAAACGCACTAAAAACATTCAGCCCAACTCGGACCTACTGAGAGTAATGTAAGAGTTGAATGTTCAAGGTCATGGAAGTTATTCAAGGGAGCTTCACTGAACAAAATTTCTTTTGCTAAGTAATGAGTCCTTCAGGGATAAAAAGAGCTGATGAAACAAAGTATTTCCATTTTGAAAAGTAAGTGTATACTTGGTGTATTTGCTTAATATGTTTTACTTTAATCCTTGCCCTCTTATCTACTGTGGCTTTTGTTGGAGCCAATACGAGTGTGAAAGAACTGACCTCATTTGAAATTTCCTTTCAGCAAATGGCCAAAGCTTTGTTTTCTATGCCATTGTTTTCTAAACTGGCGCATAAAAATAATGCTTGTGCTTCAGGCATGTGCTTGCAAGGTCAACTCCCTGTAATTTCCCCAAACACATATTCCATCTATTCTCCGCTCACACATGAAGAACCTCGGCTCATTACTGCTTCGGGGTCTCTTGAATGTTTTTTCTTTCACCCCCTTGTTGACGACTGTTGGACAGCTCTTATGTTTATAATTTTTTAAATATTTTTTGGTGATAATTGGATGAGATCTAAGCAAGTTACTTATCACACACGCCATTTTTTCCTGTCCAAGCAACTGCATATCATACATGCATGGTAGTGTGGTTGCTGATTTAAAAACCAATTCTAGAAGGAAAGAAGAAACGCTTCCCACAGATTAAAAATGACGAAACAAAGATAAGCACGGGTCTATTTACATCAACTGCCGAATGTTGTGGTAAGGACTTTCAGTGGGTAAATTTTAAACATGTAATAGAAATGCAGACTCTTGGCGTTGTATTTTAAATACTTTATTTTCAGAAAAGACTCTGCTACTATGAGGGGATAGACATGGCAGTGCCAAAGGTTAAGGTCTTCTGACAGTGATAATTACTCTGCAGTATTTGAATGACTAGTAAGCTTCATATATTGCATTTTTTAGCACTTCTGGGTTGCAGGTAAAATGATATAACATTCCCATGTACTGGTATATAGAAACCTTCAAGGCCCTACTCAGGACTACAGTCATACTTACAGTTTGGCTTTGGGGTTCAAGACAACTTTAGTCTTAACAGTAAAAAGAAAATCTTCTTTTACTTCTTTCTTTGCCACAGAAATAGTCAGCTTTGTGGATTCCTATGAATGAAGCTATCATAAAACACTGTGACTGTAGGATATGGAGGGACTTTAGTTTCCTGTTCAGCATTCTAAAAGGGGTAATTTAGGTAAATGGATTTCTAATTATTGAAAATGATGAATGTATAAAAAAATCACTCTTACAAGCAAGAAAATGTAAGCCAGTTAGAATTAATTCTGCAGACTGAATTTCAGCATTGATTCCGTAAGGTGAGGACTGGTCACTAGCACTAAACACCCCATCCCATCAAAGTCGTTGAGGAGACATGAGCGCACATTACAGACCAGGCTTAGTGGCACTGGGCACGTAGTGTTGGTGGCAAGCATGGCCCTCAGCTTTGAGGAGTGCACTTAGTTAAAGAGACTGGGCGTCTTATACATGAAGACCTTTAAGAATGTTTGTGAGGCGCCTACATTTGAAAGTATAAAATGCTATTTCTCTGGAATATCTTTGTAGTAACTGTGGATTCAGGAGTCCACAGGAGAAGCCCGGAAGGAGAAAGGCAATCATAAAGAAAAGGAAGGAAGACCTGCACGTGGAGGGAGGGGAAAGGCAGTCAACCAGGAGGCATCAGGACTTCAAACTGGACACATTCTCTCCTCGCCCAGGCGTGGCTTGGCTGCAGGAGGGAAGCATCACATGAAAGTTGTCACCTCCTCTCAGTTTGGGACAGAGGTACAGGGACCTTCCTGGAGTCTTGGTAATGAGGGGAACGCGTTTTCTTCAAGGGTGTGTTCAGAGTTGCTTTGGCGAAACACTTTCTTCTGAAACCCCTGGCATTCTTTAGGACGTTGGTCTTAATGTGAAGTTTAGAACCAGATTTGGAGATTAAAACGTGCAGAACACTCTCTGTGCGGTTTAGCTGTCTGCAGTACATGCCAGGGACCAGGACCCACTTCCCCCCGGCACCCAGGCATGTCCCCGGCACACCGCACCTTGGAAAAGCGAGGGCGGGGGGGGCAGGGGAAGCCAGTATATACTCTTGGCTGCAAGAGGACGGGCACAATTAGTAGACATGAGAACACGGTTCTCTGTCTGGAAATTGAGGGTGATTATTTCTCCTTCATTGTGTGCAGCATCCTTTTGAGATCGTTTGGGGAGGGATTTTGTCAAACTGGAGAATTGTGATTAATGGTGAAGGCCTTGCAGAGCCAGCTGTGTGAATGCATTATCCTCACTTGCTTTCCCATCTGTGCACAAAACACCGCTCAGTTCCAGGGCTGGGAGGCCTTCAGAGCTGAGCCGGTGCAGCCCCATTGTTTTAGCTGGTGAACAAAGACCCAGAGAGGGCACAGCGCTTACTCAGCAGTGCACGGGGAGTCGGGCCAAAGCCAGGACTAGCACCAAGTTTCCTGTGGCCACGGATTCCTGTTCTCCTGGCAACACAATGCCAGTCTGTCCACCATTCAGAGCAACAGCTCTCTCTGGCACCTCCCTGTATCCCACCGAACGGGGCTAATTCCTGGGGTTTCTAAGGTGGGTGAGAAGTGTGCCTCTCCGTGAGGAGCTCATAGTCTGTGAGGGAGAGAAAAAGATTGATGGCATATCTCATCATTAAAAAAAAAAAAACCAAGACAGGAATGAGCACAAGCACAAATGCACAGTAGAGGAGCCCTTCAGCCAACCATTTGAGCTGAGGCTTAAGGGATTGGCAAGACTGAGTCCATGGAAGGAAGGAGAGAGGCCCATCCAAGAAGAGAGCAGCGTGAGCCTACCTGGGCTTCCCCACCAAACCACCTTTATTGAGAAGCAGTATGAACTTCATTTTGGATTCTGGAACCTCATTTCTCTTGAAATTGAAGGGGGAGCATACGGTGAGTGTGTTTGAATTACACTTTTCCTATTTCATCAAGTGGAAGATTGGCCTAAAGCATTTGGCAGGAGAGAAATAGAAAAGCCAATCCCAGTCTGAATTGTTTGAGTCTGATCCAGTTAGGATCTCAGATTTTCTCGCTTTTTTTTTTTTTTTTTTTTTTTTTTCATTGGCAAGGTGTCAAGCAGCAGAAACAGCCACCCACTCCTTCCTGGTGGCAGTGTAAACCTTTTTTAGAATAAAAAAAGCTTACACATGTATTGTCAGTCTCCCACCTTCTGGTCTCAGCTCAGGTAAACTGCACCTAAGTACTGGGAGCCTGTGTGCAAATGCTCACGGCAGCATTGCTTGTAATAGCCAACACTTGGCAATAACTCGAGTGTCCTCTGTGGTGGGCTGGACACATAAATACATAGGTTGTGGACATCCGATTTATATATCATACGCATAACAATGCTGTAGCGGTAAAAACGAGTAACTACAGCACGATGCATTGATGTAGCGCAGTCTCACAGTTTAGAGGGAAAGTAGCAAGTCTCACAAAAACACAGATAGCATGATTGCATTTATTTAAACCAAAGATATGTATTACATAGATATGTATATATAGATAGTAAAAAGAGTCCGGCCGGTGTGGCTCAGTGTTACTGTTGACAAGTTGCCTTACCCAATCTGAGCCTCAGCTTCCTCATCGGTGAAAATGGGAGTGCTAGCTTAGAGGGATGTGGTGAGATTACATGAGATGATCTATGTAAAGCACCTCACACAATGCCTGGCATATAATACATGCTCGGTAAACAGAAGCTGCCATCATCATCATCGTCTTCATGGTTTAGAAGAACTTAGATCTGATATCTACATTGGCCTTTCCACATAGATCGTTTTTTGTTAAATATGATTTTATTGATTTTTAGAGAGTGAGAAAGGGAGAGGGATAGAGAGATAGAAACATCGATGACACTTAACATGTCAAAAACACATACAACCTGGTTCTTTTCTCATCTCACAATCTGATTAAATGGCATCACCATCTAACCAGTTGTTTAAGCCAAAAACTTAGGAGACATCATTGATTTTTCTCCCTTTTTGTCTTCCTTAATTTCCAACTAACTGGCATGTTTTGTCTGTAATACTTCCAAAAGTATCATGGATTTGCCAACTTTTCCCCATCTCCTTTGCTACCACTTTGGTCTAAAGCATCATTATTTCTTGCTTCAACTACTGGCCCCTCCTAAACCACAGAACCCTTTCATTCTCCTGCTGTCGATAAGCTCCAGTGACACTGGCTGCCTTTCTGTCCCTCCAGCATGCCCAGCCCTTTCTTTGCAGTTTTTGTTTTGTTTTGTTTTGTTTTGTTTTTTTCAATCTACTAGGAATGTCCTTTCTCCCCCCCTTCTCCCCAGTAGCATTATTACTTGCTTACTTTTGCAAATTAGGCCTCTGTTCCAATGTCATTCCCCCAGAGGTCTTCCCTGATACTGCCTCCAGCTTCACTCCCACCCAGGTTCTTATATCACAATACTCTGTTTTGCAACTTCTGGGACATCTCCAAGAGTGAATTAATCGCAGGATCAATGGACCACATTTTTTAAAAGATTTTTCTTCTTAAATTACCTCTGGCAGCAATGGCCTCTACCAGAAGCATATTATTCAGCCACAGTTACTTGTGAAAGTACATGGAAACTCCTGGTTCTTTCATTTCTCTTACTTTAGCCTGAATTTTTTGTTGACTAAGGATAAACCTAAATGGTTTCATTCCAATTACATAAGTATTTTTAATTGTTAGTTGTAATAGGCAGCGGGGACTTCCCTTAAATCACCCACCTCTCTGAGTTCACAGAGAATGCAGTTATAACTCATGATGAGGTTGAAGGTGATACTGAGTGGATGGAGTGAGGCAAGAACCAAATCATCAGAGGACAGGAACTTGGAGTCACAGTGTTAGTAGGAATGTATATATATACAGAACCCAAGGAATGAAGCTAAGAGATTATTGAATGATTGAAACAATGAGGTGTAGTGGATAATATATAGTTAGTAAGATGAGTTTCAAAGCTGAGGGAGTTTAGGAGAATGGTCTGGAAGCAACTTTGAGAAGTAAAGATACCTACTGTTCCCCCTCGTCCAGGCAAATGAGGCTGCAGGAAAGAAAGCTAACCATATTTGAGAACCTTACAGGGAAAGCAATGCCCTCATCAGATCACCAGGTTTGACTAGAAAAAGAAAATAAGAAGGAATGTTCAGCAAGAGGTTGACATTGAGATCCTCTGCCCTAAAGCCAGTTTGTCATGATTTCAGCTCATGGATGGGCTGAATCAAGGCTGACCTTGAGTCAGTCAACCAGAAACCCCCTTCTGTTGATGATCCAACTTTCCACTTGACTTAGTAGATACAGTCTGAGCAAAGCAGATGCATCCCCTGCCCACATGGAGTTTACAGTCACGCAGAGGAGATAGACATTAGTCAAATAATCATGTAATTATCAAAACATAAGATTTGATAATAGAGATGTGCAAATGTTTGGAGCATAATACAGGGAGATCTGATTCTCAGCTGATTCCATGCAGAGCGGGCAGGAAGAGTCTAGTTGTCAATCTGGACACAACACCTTGGTGTTTGGTGTTAACCACTGCAATAAGCCCTAGAAGTGTACTGATCTGCCTTTTTCATGGTTGTAATATGCAGGTGAGGTGTGGAGTGATGGTTCCCACTGCTTGCCCCAGGAGAAATCCTGTTGAGCAGCCACAATGAGATTTCAGGAGCTCCATGGCAACAGAGCAAAACTCATGGGCCAGGCCATCAGTCACTGTGGGGAAGGCAGCCAAGTAGTCAACCAGACTACAGGAAGGCAGGCATATTCCTCAGGAAGCAGTCCAGAAACTGGCCCAACTTGAAAAGGCTGGCAGCAGTTGCCTGTCAGTAGCATGGTCTAACCCAGGGTCTATGAGGGACTATGAAATGAGCACGAGTCACATAGTCCCCATTCCAAGGGGACTAGAATGCTTAGCAGGTGACCAGAATCGGCTTTGGTATAGAGATTAAACCTATCACCAGACGTGTGTCCTTGGTTGGGAACCGAGTCTCATGAACAGGGAGGAAGCCTGATTTCCAGAACATGAGTATATGTCAGAAATGGTCAAGAGGTCTGGGTACTGGGGTCTGGATGTCATATCAAAGCTCTAGAAATCCAACCACCATCAGGTCAGGGATCTGGTTGGGCTGTGCCTGCTGTCGGAGGTCAGGTGGTGTCACTAGGGCCTGGGGAGAGATGGGGGTCGGGGAGGAAGGACCAAAGCTAGGGCTGGTTCAGTCTCTGAAGTGCTTCCTCTCTCTCCAGGGTTCTTGGCTAAGGCCAGCCTCCTGCCCGGGCAGGGACGGAGAAAACGGGCACACATTCCCTCCACTGTGCCCAAGGCCCTTCTCTTCACCTCTTCTGCTTTCATTCAGAGGATTCTGGCAGAGGATTGGGGTCAAGTAACTGAGTTAGCTGATCTAATGTGCTATTATGGTCCAGCAAGTGTTATAATCTTTTCCCTCTACTTGCAGCATTTTTTGGAGCGGGTACTTTTGCAAATGCAAATTTGCTAATTAGATATGGTATTATGACTACCTGACCTGACATGTTATGTGCTTATCTGTTTGCTGCCTACCTCACCTGAAAGAGTGCACACCCCCAAGGGCAGGGACTTTGTTTCGTTTATGGTGGGTCCTCCAGTGCCATGATCAATGTGTGCCACAGAGTAGATGCTCCACATGTTTGTGGAGTGAACAATGTGAATGAATTCCCTTCTAAGAGGTGTGTCTAGCTCAATTCTATCCATAGACACATTATACCCAAAGGAGATCATTCACAAGTTTGAGCTAGTTATCAAAGGGCTCCCTGGATATCACGGGTGAATGATGACTAATTCATCCTAGACAACAAATGACCATTCCTTTGTTTTCCTGGCTACTCCAACAGTAATTCAGGTTTTAAGTGTCAATTCAAACTTTGACCCATTTTTTCCCTCATTTTCCTAGAAGAAAAGTGAGCTTTGCTTATTTGTATTTATAACCAATGAAATGGATTTTACTTCATAGGATGGATATTATTTTATTTTTAAATGGACTCATGATAAATTTTGCTAAAATTTACTGAACGTGTACTGTGTGCTTGGCACTCTTCTAGCCATTTACATGTGCCAGTTAATCTTTATAGTAGTTGCACATGTTGTTGTTATGATTCCCATTTTGTATATGGAGAGTAACTTGCCTAAAGTCACACTCCTAATGAGGAGCCAGGAGTGTTCTTGCCCACTAGACTATCCAACCCATAATGGTACATTGATAACCATCACTTACTGAGTGAATAGAGGTTAAAAAACACGTGGTGACTGGCTTCTTGTGAAGATAAAATGAGTTAGTACATGCAAAGCACTTAGAACAGTGATTGCTGCAGGGTAAGCACTCAACGGATTTTAGTCATTATCATCCACCACCACCCTCAAGGGCAGCGGTTCTCAACCTGTGGGTCGCAACCATCAGAAAACACATATAGCATATCAGATATTTACATTACAATTCATAACAGTAGCAAAATTACAGTTATGAAGTAGCAACGAAAATAATTTTATGGTTAAGGGTCACTGAGAAACTGTATTAAAGGGTCGTGGCACTAGGAAGGTTGAGAACCACTGCTCTAGGGTCTCACAATATTGTAAAGGTCACAAGCATTAATGTATTTTCTTTATATATATATATATATATCTGTATGTGCATATTGTTTTATATATATGAGATATAAAGAAGTAGGTTTACATAGTACAAATAAATAATATAATAATAAATAATAATACAAGAATAAACTCTTTCATGTACTCATAACTGTAAACCTACTTATTATATTTATATCTAATATGTATATATAATAAACTTTCATTTGGGGTTGGTTAATATTTTCTTTCTCTGGCAGAAGTTGGGAGAGGAGAGCCAGTAACATTAAATGACGTTTATTTAGCAAACACACAAGAAGGGAATGTGACTCACTGCCGGAGAGATGACAAATCTTAGCCACTCTTCAAGTGACCTGATAGAGAAAGCGGTTGACATTTATTCAATGCTCACTGTGCGCTGGGCACTGTGCAAAGCACTTTCTACATGGATCCTCCAAGTTAGCTATTATGCACATTTGGGAGATGAAGAGAGGGAAGCCTGGAGAGGCGAAGTACTTGCCTAACCCCCACTCTCACCCCATCCCCAGCTGACTAGCACAGACTGTGGAGCCGGTGCTTTTAATGATTCTGCAGCACCACACATTATAACGTTGGGTGAGAAGAGGTCAGTGGTCATGAAATCTGCCGCTATCTAAGGCTTTTTATGAAACTCAGGGCGTAGATGGGATGGAAACCCTGGTAATTTTTTTAAAACTATGTAATTAGAAATCTCTTTAAAAATGATTTTTTTCCTTTTAAATCCCATTCATTTGCTGGGTAATTTTCTTGAGCTAGCTCTAATAACACCATTTTAGTATAATTACTTGAGATACAGGCGCTTAAGATAGAATTCTTCAGAACAGTGTCTGATTGATGAAGGGTAATTTTGTAGTGCAGTAATAGGTTTAAAATAAATCCCAGTTGTCAAAACCATTAACACCCAAGATTTCTATACAGGCTGGTTGTATGTATGTGTCTTCGTTCGTTTGCTTCATTCTCTCATTTATTCATTCATCCAGCTAATATATTATTGTGAGTCTACGTAGGATCTGTTCTCAGTGAACATGACAGATTCCCTTGCACAGATCTTAACTCACTTTTATTGCTAAAAGCTGAGGAAGCAATCTAAGGCAGGAAATTTGGGCATTGAGGGAGCTAAGTCCCCAGTTACAAGAAGGAGCCCCTAGAGGTAGGGCTGGTGACATGAGGTCAAAATGGGAACAGCCTGCATAGGAAGAAAAAGCCAATAGGGCAGAAATAGAGAGGGTTTCAGAGGAGAGAGTGGCACACATCAGTAGTATTTGCCCCATTTTCCCAGGGGGGAAACTGGGTAGAGGAGACAGGGGAGGTGAGATGAGAAAGCAACATGATCCAGAGGAGAGTAACAGGTGGCTTCCTTGAAATCTGCAAAAATCCCCAGTTTACATATTTATCTAAGGTCTGTGGTTTAGTTGATGGGCTGATGCTTTACCAACTCATTCTCTGACTGTCGAGGGTGGAGAGCCACCAGTCCTGATCGTGGGAGGGCCGTTTCATTGCACTAGAAGCAGGTGGGAAAGTATAAGATTTCACTGCTGTATTGTACACTTCACATTTGGTGAAGAAGGTAGGTGTCATGTTAAATGTTCTTACCACAATTACAACCACACATAAGATTTTCCTTCTTTGTTTGGACCAAGACAGTGGTATCTAAAAGCAGAGCCTCGTTATTGAAGAGCCTCGCACAGTTGGATTCCCTTACCTTGTATCTGATACATTAAATCAGGAAGCAGAGTGTGGTTCTCCTTGGTCTGTTAGGTTTTATAGCTGCTCAAGGGCACTTACAACATGCGTATATCTGTTGCTAAAAATGTAGCTCCTCCATTTCCTCTTGTGCAAATAACTTGATAACCATGAAAGGAAGGGCCTCACACCTTTTATAAGAGTCTCACAGAGGGACAGCACATTTTATCTGCAGTAAAGAACTCTTGTAGTCTAATGAGGACACCTAACATAGACCCTGAAGCCAGGACTCCTTTTATCAACCAACTAGACCCTACCTGGTACATGCCCATTTCACAGACCACCGCCTGCATTTCTGAGAAGCCAGGCTCTGTCTGTCCTTACTCTCAAATTACCCTCAAGAAAACAGTCTCTGAGTAAGGCGACTTGCCCCCAGCAAGGCAGGAAGTGATGGCGTTTGCATTCAGATCTGCTGGTCCTCTCTCTACCCTGCTTATTTCCTAGGACACTGTCAGGAATATTCTTGCTGCAGAGGGCTTCCTCCAGACATTTAATATTTATTGAGCGCCTACTGTGTGCTGGGAACTGTTCGAAGCCAGTCATGTCTCTGCCTTCTTGTTCAGAAACCAGACTCCAAAAGGCAAGCTATGAGAGTCTCAAAGTATGGAAGTTCCATGCAGTCCGCCCTCGCCCCCACCCCTGAAGACAGGCTATTTTCCTAACAAAATGATTTGCCCCTTTGCCTCCTGTAACTTCTTTGAAGGAATCAGGACTCTTTTCTTTTTTTCTGTCCTCATAGCAGTGTGGCAAGCTAAGCTTTCTGGAAGCACAAAGGTAAATGTCAGGGATGTTTTCTCAGGGAATCGGACTGGCTGATCGTATTTTTACTTGCAACAGAAATAATAACCATGGCCGTGCTAACATATAATCCCAAGGTGAGGAAATTGCAGGGCGGTGTGAGGGGGAAATGCATTTTGACACTCTTCCTTTGACGGATGCCATTTACATGGCCTGTTGTGAGCCTGGATTTGATTTAGGTCCGATGTACCAGGAAATTACAATGCCAGGAACGGGGGGCGTGGGGGGGGGGGTGTCTGGAGATGACGCCATTCACAGGGCAGTTCAGCGGTGTCACTGATTGGAGCCATCTTTGATCTCTGTCACCTGCTGCTCAGGAAATGAGTGACTATCAATTATGTAAGCTCTCAGAGGCTCTCAGAGGCATGTCAAAGAGGGACCCAGGTCAGAATGCCCATCAGGAGACTGGAAAAGCAACTCTGCTCTCCAGTTTAAGGACATCTATTCAGCTCCTAACGGGTCTTCATTCTTGTTAACCGTCTGAGAACAACCCCAGGCTGCTGCCAAGGTGACGGGGAGAGAGAGGTCCATGCGAAGCATCGGCAGTGGGAAGCTGAAGTACTTTATATAGCCCTCAGCGTTCTGTAGGCTCAATCAGCATGTGTCATGTGGATCCAGTTCCGTGGAGTGAAAAGCATTTCACGCTTTTGGTTTTGAAAGGAGGCCTGTCAGCAAGTTTCCTAGGGCAGAAAATAACCGCCATCGTTGGACTTCGCTAAGAGTCCTACCCAATCAGGGAGTGTCGTACCACGATGAGGAGGAATTTAGGGCTTCGCTAGAATAATAGGATACTAATTGCTGCCAATAGGACTTGTTGACACAGGGTTGGTCTTGACCACTGGCATATAGATTTTCACGCACCAGGCAAAGTCCTTCTTCTTTTATCAATGCCTGTTATCTGTCCTCAGGTCTTTGTCTATCCGGAGACTGGTGTCATGCTAGGTGAGTAAAGCGTTGAGCTCTAGTACTCGATGTTCTGGTCAACATGCAGGGCTTAATTCAGAGTAAAGGAAACAATACTTGTTGAGCATACACTCAGTGTAGGCATTGCGCTAGAAGCTTCCCCACCAGGCACCCTTGGTTGACATTGGTAACTGACAACACTCACCCATTCAGCCTGGATTCAGGCATAGAATCCACAGCAAAGGACTCTGGCAGCCACATCAATCCATGGGGTTTGGGCAGGCAAGATAAGTCCCTTGTGCCACCTGGGTATGAAACTTATTTTCTCCAGGTCAGAGACCCAAGCTTCCCATCTCCTTACTTGTGCTTGGCTCTATTTGCTGTCCAGTAAAGCTCTGTTGTTAAACAAGGACTTGCATTTTGAGGATAGTACTCACAGGTGGATGGGGTTCTGCGTTTTTTTCTTTTACGGAATTGGGGGGGAAACTCCCTTTAGGGCTACAGAAGCTGGGTCAGAGGCTACTGATGCAGTTGGGCTTACACAGCTATCAAAACCACTCTGTGGCTAATTGGCTTTTGAGAAATGGGTTCGAATGAGCAAGAATCAAATTGGCCTTTTTCTATGTTTTTCTCCCTCCTTTCCTTCCTCCTTCCCTACCACTCACTTACCCCTCCCTTTCCGTCTTATTCTAGTTATCTACAGGACTCAGGTGACATCACTGATAGAGACCTACAACTTAGCAGTGAGCGCGGTGACAGGTTTGGGGAGATGCTTAAGAGCTTTGGCTTGAAAGTTATGTCTGAGTCCAATTCTCCACCCTCTTCTCTCATTAGTGGCGTGACCTCGGCCAAATTAACTTCTCAGAACCTCAAAATCCTCAGCAGTCACACCGGGCGCATACCAGAATTATTTTATTGTGAGGAAGGAAGGTGATTTTACTATTACGTAGGTGATTATAAAATATAGCCCCGGCTTCCGCTCTAATTGGGGAACTCGATTGGTAAAGAATAACTACATCAGGAAAATACAGATAGTCCTCCTACAGTTGGAGTCACCAGAAAGCAAATTGATACCTGAGACGCCTTAATCTGGGAAACGTGGTGACCACCCATGGCCTCTGTGAATGATGGCCGAGTCTTCCTCAGGAATTAGTACAATTCCCAGAAAAACATGCGGCTCCAGGTGCAGCCCCGTGGCACTCCTCATGTGGCTTCATACATTATCGCCACAGTGTGGAGATTATGCTGGGCTGATGTTGGTCCCAGCACCATGGGTGGGAGTTGGTGGTGGTAATATTGAGCTGCATGTTAACAAAACACTGAATTTTCTTACTGAAGCTTGGGATTTCTTTTAGCTGTACCCTTTTATCTACAAAAAGCTCACTGAAATTTCTGTAGGAAATAAAATTCTGTTATTGCTAGAACTCGGTTCTCTAAGCCTCTTTAACCCATTGAAAGAATGTCTTTCTATAAAGTACTTTGACAGCCAAGGTTTCTCATTCATTCATTGATTCATCCAGCTATCCATGCATTCATCTACTCATCCAACAAACCAGGTTACCTACAATGTGCTAACCTGGTTCTAGGTGCTGGGTATAATCGTGTGTACACAGACAGAGTCCCTATCCTCATGGAGCTGTATATTTTTTCTGAAGTTCTGATAAAATTGCATTTGTTAACATGAAAATATCCCATGGTAGCAGATCAGAGGAGGTGCCAGTGGTAGCCAGGGCCAGGGGCTCCCTGCTCCCACAAAATCCACCACATCTTCCACATAATAATATGGGCAGTTGTTAGAGACAATTATAGACAACTGATTTCTGAAGCTTTGTAAAGTAGGAATAAAAGCACTTTTAGAAACTTTGCAACTTCTTTAAAAAGCATATAAACTAAAAAAAAATCAATGTGCTTACTTTCCAGAAAGCCCTTCTATCCAGAAATTCTGGGTAAAATTTAGATAACGGAGAAATGAATGAAGTGAGAAGACTCAGAAAACCTTGGGCAGGGGAGGGTCTGTGAAATGAACCTCAAGAGGTGATTAAACTCTTGACGCTAAATGCCCTAAGCTTCCCAGACATAATCAGCACTTACTCCCAGAGAAAACCACTGTGTGGCCGGGTGTGCTCTGGCTTGGAGTGGCAGGGTCTGTGAGAACCTGGGAAACGCTGTGGGGTTGGATTCTGTGTTTCAGTGTACAGGGCCGACTCTGCCTCTCACGCTGTGCTGGGCCCTGCCGCGGGCTCCCTTGATGCTGCAGCTGGGATAGTCTAATTTTGCTCGGTTGATTTAATTTCTCACTCTAGAGGAAGAAAGTGCCATCGATGTTTTCTAATTTGCCTCTAGACTCCTTTAACAGTTACCTTCAGCACAGCAAATGGGAGGCACTTTACTCTACATCAGCTAAGAGATGCAGGGAGAGTGTTTGCATAGTCACTTGAGAGAAAAGGATTTCTCTAGCTGGGCCAGTTTTGGTGATTGCCTGGGTTGCTGCCACACAGGGATGTCATGGTGAACAAGTCCAGAGACGTGGATTCCACTGTGTGACTGTGGGCAAGTCACTTAACCTCTAGACATTTTTTTTTTAAGTTTAACGATTTTCAGAGAGGAAGGGAGAGAGATAGAAACATCAATGATGAGAGACAATCATTAATCAGCTGCAACCCAGGGGATTGAGGATTGAGCCTGCAACCCAGGCATGTGCCCTTAACCAGAATCAAACCCAGGACCCTTCACTCTGCAGGCCGACACTCTGCCCACCAAGCCAAACCAGCCAGGGCAAGACCTTATTTTGATAATCTAAAATATGAACAGCTTAAATTCAAATTTCCTTAACTGTGATAATTTAAATGGCAAAAGGATGAACATTGTTGACTCTTCAGACATGTTCATGGTCTATTCCATTTTTGTTAAGTGGTACTAAGTCTTCATAATAATGATAATCATGTCTCCAAAATAACTTTATTTGGGAAACATTTTCCTCATGTTGGTCAAAGGGAACGAACTTCCAGTTGTAAGATGAGTGAAGTCTGGGGATCTCGCATGGTGACTCGAGTCAACAATACTATGTCATATCCTTGAAAGTTGCTGTGAGAGTAATGCTCTCATGTTCTCACCATAACAATAACAACAAGAACATAATGATGAGAGGTGATGAGTGTTAACTCATCTTACTGTGGTGAACATTGATAATATATACATGCATCAGATCATCACTTGGACACCTTAAACATATACAATGTCATTGTATACATTGTCAATTATATGTCATTTATACCTCAGTAAAAGTAGGGGAGAAAATACAGACCCTTGTGCCCACTCATGAGATAGGTGTGGGCCAGGTGGTCCCTGTATAGGTCCAGGGAATGAACCATGTTTTGAAGTTCTCCTCCTGCAGATAAAAACTTACCATTTTAAGCATCTTTGGTGAGGGGAGAATTGTGTTTTATCACTAGGATAGTTATCAACACTAGGAACATGGGAAAATGTTAATGTAATATTTATAACTTTTTCCAGTGTAAAACTGATAGACGTTCATTGTAGAAATGGAATAATTCAGAACGGTGATCATAAGAAAACAAAAACAAAAAAACCCCACTAATCCTACCATCCCCAAGTAGCCCCTGTTAACATCTTGGTACACTTCTTTCCACGTAGGTGTGTCAGTATGTGTACACCTATGCAAAGATTAGGGCTGTAAATTGTGTCGTTTTGTATTTGTATTTATTATTTAACATTTCCCCATGCATGCCATCAAGTATTATCAGAAAAGCATAGATTTTAATGCCTGTATAATTCATTTTATAGACAAGTAATTATTTAAATGCATAAAAGACCAGAATATGAAATTGTACGGACTTGTGACTGGAGCTGTATAAAATGGGCCGAAGAAACAGGTAAACAATGCTGGGAGTATGAGCTATTTCTCCTTTTATTTTCTCTAATGTGGTTATTTTCATGACTTAGTTTTAAATTTTTTTTTCAGTCCTGGCATTCATGTATTCAACAGTGAAATTTTTTTCATCATTTTATAGTTGAAAAATTACCAATTAATAAAAAAAAATTGTGCTTCTGCTTGACATCCAGTCCTGGGTCTGTGCTTGGGGAAAGAGAAAGCCCCAGCAATGCCCTTCAGTGCCACTGCTTTGGAAAGCGCAGTGTGACCGCGGCGCGGTGGCCACAGAGCGGGGGCAGCGTGCTCTCGCGTGTGCCCGAGGGCTGCCTACAGCGTCCATGGTCTCACTCCCACCTGGGAGTCAGAGGATTACTTTCTCAATACAAAAGAATAGTAAAGCCCAGAAGACACTTATTATATTAGGCTGCTATTGTTCGTGTTAATTTATTGTCGAATGGGTGTTTTACCTCAGAACAAAGTCACAGACAGACCAAGAGGGAAAACTGCGATTCTAATCAGAGGCCCTGGCAAGCTGTAGGGAGATAGAGAGTTAGAAACATCGATCAGCTGCCTCCTGCACAGGTGTGCCCGCAACCAAGGTACATGCCCCCAACCGGAATCGAACCTGGGACACTTCAGTCCACAGGCTGACGCTCTATCCACTGAGTCAAACCGGTTAGGGTGAAGATGCCTTCCTTAAACCAACCCAAGGTAATAATCTTTTGCATTTCATCTGGGATTCTTTGAACTTTTGCCCTTATGACATGACACTGTTGTTCTTTTTGTTCTTCTGTTGTGCCTCTCTCCATCGTGAGCCACTAGAGGTCAGGGCTTGGGCCTCCCTCTACTCTGGGTCCTCACTGCCTGACACAGAGTAGGTACTCAATACATCTTATAGTAAATGCTTTTGCCTACTAAAGCAGGCGACTCTTATTAGAATGTGCTAAGGAGCCTTTCGGTCCTGAAACCTAGGCCGGTTCCCACTGGTCTGAATGCCTGCCCCACCCCCTTCTTGCTAGAAGGAGAGGCAATGAGTTAAGTGCCTTCTCAGAACCCTGACTAATATTCGCCAATTCTCTATCTGAGAATACATTTAAACCTCAGTTCTGACCTACCTGGCAGGGGAACAAGAATTTACAGTGTCGCTCGCCCACAATGAAGATTGCACGCCTGGCAATGGGATTTAATTATTTCTGGAGCTTGATTCAGGCTGTTCTTATCTGCCTAGGAAGGAAAAAGGAGTCTGGTAGGTTTCTTGGGCACCTTTGAATCAGTGTTATCCCAGAAGAAAGCAGGCTAATTTCTTCTCCATTGTCAGCCTGGCATTCACCTCTGCAGCTGAGTTTTATTTCACAAGAAGACTGTTAAATCTGTGGACCAAGCTTTCTGTTTCTCCACGTTACTAGGAATTCTAGTGTTGCCTCAACCCCCCGCCATCCCCTCCATAAGGATAGAAAGAAATGTCAGGGTTTTTAAAATCTCGGCACTATTGGGATTTGGGGGCTGGATAACTCTTTGTAGGATGTGCCTTGTACGATGTTTTATAGCATCTCGCCTCTACCCACTAGATGCCAGTAATGCCCCAACACACACACTTACGACAGTCAAAAATGCCTCCATGTATTGACAAATGTCACAAGGAAACAGGGGAGGACAAAATCATCCCCAGTTAAGAACCGTGGACACACACACACACACACACACACACACACACACACAACACACTTTCTCACACTCTCATATAGTCCTATCACTGGGCAAATTCTGCTTACCTTTCATTTCTTACATGAAAATCACTTTTTTAAGAAATGCTTCTCTGGTTTGGGGGCGTGAGGTGGAGCCATGGTCGTGGGCGGTGTGTTAAGCCACACCTGAATGAAAACCTTAGTCTCCATGGAAAGGTGGCTGGTTAGCTAACGTGCCTTTTCAGGGGAGAGCACCACAAGAGGTAGAGAGAAACGCTGCAGGCGGTCCATTCCATAGCTAAGTTATAGAGGAGGGAGCGGCTCAACGTTTGCTCTTTCCTGTTGGCTCTCTGTGGCTGTGAGCCTTCTTTTCCGTGGCCAGACTTGGGGGACATAGCATGTTGTAGAGAGCGAGCCTCCCTGGAAAATCCAGTTCTTGGCCTGCACTGGCTCACACGCACCTCTCACCTGCTTTGCTGGACATGATAGAGCTACTGCTATTGCACTGCTTGCTGCACACCAGACTCGATCCTCAGCCCTCCACCCATATGATTAGTCCTTGCGATAATTCTATCACGTACTGTGGTGAGTATCATTGTTGGACTCGTGAGGAAACTGGCATAGCACGTTGAACCCTCACAGCTGTTAAATGGCAAAGCTCACTCTTGACCACTGCACTGTGCTGCCTTCCAAAGGATTCGTGGGTTTGCTTGTCAGGAAGCTCAACTGACCACATCATAAAGTATGTCAATAAATGCCTTTTGCATTCTCTATGTGACCTCTTCTGTTTCTGGTGGAAAACAAGAGGGGGTGGAGGAAGAGGGGATGGACTTAAAGTTCTGGTAGAAGTGGCCAGAAACGCGGTCGGAGAAGGCTGGTTTTCCTACTGACTACATGTGGTACAGTGCATGCATCTTGGCTGTATTTTTATATTAATCAGTAGAAGATGTCATTGGTTTTCTTCCATTTTTGAGTAACACAGTGAAGGCCTAAAATTCAGAGCACCTGGTAAGATTATTTCTCCCCCAATTTACCTTTTCAAAGGAGAGAGCAATTCACCGGAAGGCTGGGCGAGGGTTTTGCTCTCCCAGGAGGCCCCCCCCCCGCCCCGCCCCCAGCAGAAGTGTTATCACAGGTCGACTCTGAAGCCCGGCTTTGAGAAATGAGCACTTTCTCTGGGGGCATGGGAGACATTCTCAGGGAATCCCAGTGACTTCTGCTGTTCCCGTGTCAGGCAGAAGCCCTCCTGTGCCGTCTCCCCTCAGACAGTCTGGTCGCCCTCCCTGCAGGCATCATTCTCTTACTTAGTGTGGTGGTTAAGCACTTTTGGCAAAAGGTATAAAGCTACTCTTAGGAGGGCGAGGGCGATTTTCTGAAGGAGATGAGGTGTGGGAAGGAGGAGGCCAGGCCTCCCTGGATTCTCCACACAAGCCCAGGGTCGCCATGAAGTCTCCGGCCTCCCTTCGTGAGCGATGCCTCTGCCCCTGCAGGCTCCTGGGGCAGCGCAGCTCACAGTGGAGGCGAGCAGCTCATCTGACAAGCCCGCCTGTTAGGAATCCCTGCATTAGTCAGACAGACTCCGGAGGATGGAGTTCAAACCCGGATTCCAAGTTAAGGAGGAATGCTGAAAACTCAAAGGTGAACCGTTCAAGTTAAATGAATGACTACGTGGGGGTGGGGCTGGGGCTGGAGGTGGCAGGAATAGCCTTAGTGTTGGAAGAAGCTTGGTCTTCCCCTTTGTGGGTGCAAGTTTCTCTGTGGGACCCTCTTCTCTATCTGGCAGATGCCTGCTCATCCTTCCAGAGCGCACTCCAGTAATGTTTCTTCTGTGTGGCTGATCCCTCCTATGGGCTCGACTGCTGTGTACAAACCGAATAAATACTTCTGTTGAATCAATGGATGATTCCATACAAGAATTTACACCTTGTTAATATTATAGCAAATGATCATTATAAAATAATTCAGAAAGTACTGATGCATATAAGCCCTTCAGTACTGAGATTTATCCATTCATCATTCATTCAACAAATATTTCTTGTGCTCCTACTGGGCGCCAGGCATGGATCAAGCATCTGGCAATACAGGCAGGAACAACATGGACCGTTTCAGCCCTCACCAACCTGACACTCCATCAGTGAGGCAGACAGAAAACACAGAGCAAATATCCGATGACAGATAATAACATACCATGAAGAAGTAGTAAGGAGGGAAGGAAGGTTTCGAGTGATGGTGGGCGAGGTGGGCCTGGTGGTGTTTGAGCCAGGCTGGGCAGGGAGACATCTGAGCAGAGGCCTGAATGCAGCTGGAAGCTGGCCATAGGGTTATGGGGGTAATGGGTCCAGGTGGGAAACAGCAGGGGCAAAGGCCCTGAGGTGAGAATGAGCGTGGTGTGTTTGAGAAACAGAAGGACAGTTTTAGATGAGGTCAGACTGGTAGTCAGGGCCACAATCATGCAAACCTTGATTGGCCATGAAGAGGTCTGAAATTTCTTTCAAGCAAGATGTAAAGCTATTGGACAGGAAAGTGACATGATCAGACTTCTATTTCTAAGATTGCTTTCAGAGCACGTTCATTCATGCAGCACATATCAATCACTAGAGTGTGCTAGGTACTGCCCCCGGTACTGGGGAGGGGCAGGTACAGACACAGTATGTGCCTTTAAGAGAGTGCAGTCTGGTGTGGAAACCACTTCCAGGAGTTCTCAACCTTCCTAATGTCGCGACCCTTTAATACAGTTCCTCATGTTGTGGTGACCCCCGACCATAAAATTATTTTCGTTGCTACTTCATAACTGTAATGTTGCTAGTGTTATGAATTGTAATGTAAATATCTGATATGCAGGATGTATTTAAAGAGGTCGCGACCCACAGGTTGAGAACCGCTGCGACTAGACAAACAGACAGTTGCATTGCACTGAGTTGATATGATGGCCAACACAATGGATGGCTGCAGACCCAGGATGATGAGACCCAGGACAAGGGCACAGGGGGTTTCCCGGATGAGGGCATGTCAATGACGTCCCTACTCTGTGTTAGAGAAGCAGCAGTGTGTTGCTAGGAGGGTAGATAACAGGAGGCCCACTGCAGTCTGGGGAAATTAAGGGAAGGGTCTTTCAGGAAAGGACTTTTAGGTTGAGTTCTGAAGGATGAGCAGTCGCTGGTCAGGCCTAGAGTGGGGTAGAGTCCAGACAAGTGCTGAGCACAGGGGCAGGGAGAGGAGAGCAGGA
>NW_006291965.1:2494949-2541833 GCF_000327345.1 Myotis davidii
GGTGAGGCTGGGCTGGTTGGTAGAGGTCCACGTTTGCAGCCTTGAGGTCCTGGTCAAGGCTTGACTCTACTCAGGGAAAGAAAAGCATTCTGAAGAAAGGAGGAACAGATTTGAGTTGCAGTTAGGAAGATCAGGCTGGCTGCATGGTGGAGAACATTTTGGACGAGAGAAAGGACAGGAGTAGAGCTAAGTAATCCAGAGCCTGGATGAGAGTGGACATTGTGGGTATGGGGCTCAGGGGTGGACTTGAACCCTGTGTAGGATATGGAGGGTGAGGGCAAAAGATGAGCCATTGGGAAGTACCCGGGTGCTGCTTTGGGATGGCAGGTGTCAGAGCTATTTGTCGAGATAAATAATATAATGTGGAAGAACTGTGATGGGAGAGAAAGATGATGAGCTCATCTTTGAGCAGTTTGAGACAGCCGCAAGGAGATATCCAGTAGGCAGTTGGGTACTCGGATATGAAACTCCACAGAGAAATGAAAAGATGGACATATCTTTGGGACAATTAGCGTGCAGGTAATTAAGGTCATGGGACTGGATGCCGTCACCCAGGGAGAGTGTGCAGAGAGGGATAACGGAGGAGCACCCATACTTAAGACGGCCTAAGGACTCACCTGATGTGTATTTACATCTCAGGCCATCACAACTCTTGTAGTAGCTCTGGCTGTGGGTGAAGAGGAGGCGCCCTGCTTACGGGTGGGTCCTGGTAAAGATGGCCTCCAGGATGACACATGAGCTTAGGCGTCTGCCTCACAACTATTTCCGATCACCTTTGCATTTCAGTTGTTTGGAGGCTTTTGCAAGCGAGGAATCAGTCTTGTGTTTGTTTCTTTCTTCAGGATTAGCAAGAGTGTTTTTACAATGTTTTCTTCTCTTGGCTTTATGCCCATATTGTATGAGGAGCAGCAAAGGAAGATGCGCCTTTTTTTCTTACAGATTTGGGCTGCAGTCTCTTCACTAAATTCACATTAGCAGTATTCCCAGGGTACAGAGGGTTGGAGGGAGCAGGATGGGTGAAGGTAGTCAAAAGGTACAAAATTATAGTTCTAAGGTAAATAGTTTGGGGGATGAAACCCTAGTGAATGATATTGTATGTCTGAAAGTTGGGGAGAGTAAATCTTAAAGGTTCTTACCACACATACACACAAAGTATAACTTTGTGAGATGACGGATGTGTTAACTAACCTCATTATGGTGATCATTTTTGCGATATATACATGTATCAAATCACTATATTGTACACCTTAAACTTACACGACATTACCTGTCAGTCATATCTCAATAAAGCTGGAGTAAGAAGAAATACTTCATATGGCTGGGAGAAAAGCAGACAACTAGGGAATCAGACCTGGCCACAGCAGAACTGAGCATTCTTCGTAAGACTTGATTGTGGTAATATTACCTATTCTGATTGCTCAGAGGGAGAATCAAGTTCACTTTGTCTTCCCACCCCTACTGAAGTCCGTACGGACTGTCACAATATCCCATGCAGTGCTAGGCACATTATAGTAAGTACTTACTAAATCGTATTCACCACTATTTTATTGTTTTTTCTTGTTATTATTACTCTACTTGCATGCTTGGCCTAAGGGAAGGATCTTTTTATGTCCTTGGGACTAGCAGAGCCCTTGGTACAGGGTAGAAATGAAGCATTTTGTATTGGAGTCTAATTAATCATGTTAGTACTCTCTTCACAATTTGCGTGCAAGCTCCTTGCAGACAGGAAGAATGCCTCCTACTTCTTTCCCTCCCAAATCTAGCCTTGTTCTGAACATGTGGTAGTTACTTACTTGTGTTTATTTAAAAACAGACAGATTGCAGTCATGACCTTCACTTTTGTCAGTTGAAGAAGAGCCTAGAGATTATACAAACACATCGTGGCCTTCCACCCCCGCAGCCGAAGCAAAGTCAGGCCCACCGTATTGAAATGCACATCCGTAACCATTGAAACTGATGAGAAAATGGGCCTTTCACAATTCAGACATGTTGCTGTCGAACATGAAGGCATACTCTTTGTTTTTAAATATTAATCTTTGATCAGGGCATTAATATTCATAAAGTTCTTGAAAGGCGGTTGTCATTCGGTGTTAACATCATCTCAGTTGTTAGTGGGTTTCAAAGCGTTGCCACAGGGACAGAATTGTGCTTCCACTGCTCTTTTGATGAACTGCATTCGGGTCTGAGTTCCATCGTTCAGCCGCAGGCCGTGCTCCGGAATGAGAGGAGGCTGTTAGAAGTACAGAAGCCAGGAGAGGGTGCTTGGAAGGGAGACTCTGGAATCTAGAGCTTGGGGAGTTGCCTCTGATGTACACTCTGTGTGGATAATGTCACTGGGAATGGAACACCACCACCAGGAAACACTCCCTTGCTGTCCAGTGAATGCCACCACACACGCTTTATTGAGACTTGACTTTGAGGCGAGGCTGTACTGTTTGTTTCCAAAGTGGGTAGCTTGTGTTTCTTGACATTTTATCCCGGTGACTTTTACATTCACAAAAGTCAGTGGGTGCTATGGAGATGGTCAGCCTCTGGCAAAGCTAGCGACCTGCTGTTCTCTCAAACATCTTGGAGAAAGCTGTCCTTCTGAGTGTCAGGAACCACAGGACCCCACGCTGTTCATGTAGAAGGCCTTGATCTCTTCAGAGAGATCCGAAAGTTGACAGATGGGTGGACAGACAAGTCTCTCTAGCAATTTTTTTTTTTTAAATTAGAACCAAATAATCTGTGAACTCAAAATGATAGGAGCCAGTATATTTCTACCAATATTAGTCAAGCAAAGTAGAAAAGGTTAATATATGGGTTGTTGGGTGTCTTATTTGCTACCTTGCAACTCAAATATTGACCAATATATTAACCTTTTCAACGTTTGGATTTAAGAATGTTTTTTATTTCAGAAAAGAGAAAGTGGATCTTAAGTTGGCTCTTGATGAAAACTGTGCTAATACAGAGACAGCTCTTCACTTGGAATCATTTTAGAAGAGGACTTTTGATGATATCTCCTTTGCTGGTGATAGTGAAGGAGAAATTTAGTAGCAAAATCTTTTTAATTTCAAAGTCCATTTTGAGTGCTTGGGGAAAACAAGTCATTTCTAGCTGAAAAATCACAAGCTAGATAGAGATATGCTTTTTCTTAAACGTCTTAAGAATGGTTTGTAACCAAAGTGCAAGAATATGTAATTCAGGTTTTAAGAATCTTGGAAGTTTACATGACTCATGTGTACAGGATAAGATAGGCTGGAGACTTGTGTGTGGAAAGGGTTCAACTGACAAATGGACCGGCCCAGACTATGGGCCCCCCTGAAGCTCAGAGCAAAGAGCAGTGAAGGCTTTTATGTTAGTGAAGTGACTAAATTCTGTTCAAAATCTAAAAAACAATTGTTTTCCAAGTAGCAAAAGAAACTTTGGGATTGACAGTGAATTTTAAAATAATTTTCTATAGTTTTCAAGTCTATTAAGACTGTTTTATCAGAGTAATTGCTTTTAACCTTATCATTTTTTAATTCGGTGTTTTAAAAGATCATTATATTATGTTTTTAAAGGCCAGAATTAAACTTTACTATTTGAGCAGATGTAGTGTATTCTATTTGCAATAGACCAGGCACACAAAATGTTGTTGGTTTTTTTTTTTTTCAGTCCTTAAATTAATTTTCAAATGTTTTGGCTAAAGCAGAAATTCAAATAGAATCAACAAAATCTGGGATGTTTTTAGTGTCAGTAATATTTACACTGTAAGGTTTCATTTTCTTGCTGTACTATCTCAAGCCTTAAAAAATTGCTTCTGAATTAAATTTAATGCTCAATTTGACCTTACAGTAGCAAGCCAATTTCTTTTGACAATACACGGAAAATACTATTAGAGCTACTTTGGAAGTACAAGAAGTCAGTCCAACCACTGAATTTTGGGGGGAAATAAAGAAAACTAATTGAGAAAAATTATCACCTCCTACTGAAACAGTTGTTAGAGACCAAATAGCAGAAATAAAAATTGTGGTGATCATAGACCACAGCTGATAAATGAGCAGATCCACCTAGATCCCAACTCAGCTATAGTCAAGACTCCAGTGTAACTCTGGACAACACAGCAGATGGTGATTGGTTCATTATAAACCAATAATAAACTTTATTTATTATGTAGCATCAAGTAGCTTTGTTCTCTATATGAGCTGATTGTTTAACTCAGGCCCCCAGATCCTTTCATAAAGAAAAGGCACTTTCCTTCCTATGTAACAATAATCCTGCTTTTAGGATAGTACTAACATGTCCCTAAAGCCATGCTATCCAAAGTGTGATCCTCAGACCCAGTCAGTGGGCTGTTTGTTACTGGTCTGCAGCGAGTTAAAGGAGCTCACACATCTTCACTGTGTAAACCAGCCCCGTCACTACGCACACTGCTCATCTGTTTGTCACGGCAGCTTCCTCCACAAAGGAAGCCAGAGCTTAGACATACATTCTGGGAGAAGCAAAGTGGCAGTGTTCTCTCTCAGTGTTCTCTCTCTGACTTTCCAGGATTTTCTCTAAACTTTGGAAAGTTCTGCTCAGAATGTATAAAATGTGAAAACGTGGCATTTTTGCTGGGCAATATTTTTAAAGAGTAACATTATATCCCACCTATACAGAGTATATATATATGCCTAAGTGACCGTTACGACCAGTCAACCGAATGACCGGTTGACCGGTCGCTATGATGCGCACTGACCACCAGAGGGCAGATGCTCAATGCAGGAGCTGCCCCCCGGTGGTCAGGGTGCTCCCACAGCCAACCTCTTGTGGCCAGCCAACCTCCGGTGGTCCCACCCCCTGGCCAGCCCCGATCCATGCGGATCAGGACTGGGCAAGACGGCCCCAATTGACCCTGATCGCAGGCCAGGCTGAGGGACCCCACCTATGCATGAATTCGTGCACGGGGTCTCTAATATTATCATATTTAGTTATTACTCGGTTTAGTTCTTTTTCGTGAAAGATACTTTCTTATTTCTATATAGCACCAAGATGTAGGCAAAATTAATAAGTTTAATAACATCATTATGCAGTGCTTCATAATGTTAATGATTATTGATGAGTGCTTACTGAGATACTGTGCCAAGTGCTTTATACTTATTAGCATATTTTAACCTCACATAACCTCTTGCAGGAAGAATTTTTATCATCCTCCTTTTGGAGATGAGGAAACTGAGGCTTAGAGAAGTTAGACAACCTACCCAGTATCAAACAGTGAGTCAGTAGTTAAAGCAGTGATTCAAAATCAGATCCATTTCCTCCAGAGCCCTGGCTCTTAGCCACTCAAAAGCCCAAAAGAGCCAATCAGATAGATGATAAATAAGCAAATTACATTCAGATTCTGGCAAACATGATGGCAAACTCATACAGAGTTACCTTTAACCATAAATAAATAGGAAGGTTGGCTAAAGTATGCTTTTTAACAATGTCATCATAATTGAAATCAAAAGAAAGAGAATCACCAGGTGTGGGAAAGGGAGTGGAAGCTCAAAGGAACCAGATAAGGCCCGGCTGGCATGGCTCAGTGGCTGAGCGTCGACCTGGGGTCATGGTTTGATTTCTGAGTGCCCAGATTGTGGGCTGATCCCCAGTTGGGGGCTTGAGGGGACGTGAGGGAGGCAGCCGATCAGGGGTTCTCTCTCATCACTGATGTCTCTATCTCTCTCTTCCTCTCTGAAATCAATAGAAATATTTTTTTTAAAAAGGAGCCAGGTAAGAAAGCTGTGATTAGGGCCCAAGGAGCTACTGGGTCTAGAAGGAGACCCCGAGCTAATTCCCATACGTGCAGAGATAGAGGATGGGATCAGTCAGACCTGTGCAAGCAGGGAGCTAAAATTTTAACCTCGTAGAAAGCTGAGCTCCTCAAAGGTCACCCTTTTTTCAAAAAGGAGACTTGAAAAACTTCATCCATCTAACCCAGCGGTTCTCAACCTGTGGGTCGCGACCCCTCTGGCGGTCGAATGACCCTTTCACAGGGGTCACCTAAGACCATCCTGCATATCAGATATTTACATTACGATTCATAACAGTAGCAACATTACAGTTATGAAGTAGCAACGAAAATAATTTTATGGTTGGGTCACAACATGAGGAACTGTATTTAAAGGGCCAGACGGTTGAGAACCACTGATAACCCATTTCATGTCCTGGGGTGGGTCCAGATCTGCCCCAGTGATGCGGAAGTCTGGGGACATCATCTAACCCGAAGCGCCATAGGCCCTCAGACCATGACTTTTGTCCATTCTCTTAGCATTGCCCAAAGCAAGTCATCAACTCGATGAAAATATATGGAAATTTTAGAACAAAGAAAAAAGGAGCTTTTTAAACATAACTGGAAGAGGGAAAAGTAAATAATAGAGAAAAGGTCAAATTGCCACCAAAGAAATAACTACTCGCCTGGCAGCAAACTTCTTTCTGGCAACAATAAAGATGAAAAGACATTGAAATAACATCTTTAGAAGCTGAGAAAAAATAACTATCAACCTGGGATTCTGTCCCCTGTAAACCATCACTTAGGAGTGATAATGGCACGGAGTACACAGCGAGAGGAAAAACTACTGATCAAAACAGTGATCTCACAAACATTATGTTGAGGGAAAGAAGCCAGACACAAAAGAGCACCTGCTGGATGACTTCCATTTTTGTGTGAAATTGAAAAAATAGGGAAAATTAATCAGGAGTGAAAATGTCTGAATAGTGTGGATGAGGGGCAGGGGAGAGCCTTCTGGTGAGAGAAATATTACAGTTCTTGATCTAGGTCAGCGGTTCTCAACCTGTGGGTCGCGACCCCTTTGGGGGTCGAACGACCCTTTCACAGGGGTCGCCTAAGACCATCAGAAAACACACATATAATTACATATTGTTTTTGTGATTAATCACTATGCTTTAATTATGTTCAATTTGTAACAATGAAAATACATCCTGCATATAAGATATTTACATTACGATTCATAACAAGCGCAACATTACAGTTATGAAGTAGCAACGAAAATAATTTTATGGTTGGGGGTCACCACAACATGAGGAACTGTATTAAAGGGTCGCGGCATTAGGAAGATTGAGAACCACTGATCTAGGTGGTATTTGCTTGGGTGTCTGCAAAAATTCATCAAGCTAAACCCTTTGCATGCATGCACATTATGTACCTCACTGTATTATTTTGGTCCCCCAGAAAATAATACTAGAAACAAACAAACAAAAAACCAGAGGGCATAGCCCTGGCTGGTGTGTTCAGTGGTTAGAGCGTTTGCCTGAACACTGAAGGATTTAAGGTTTGATTCCCAGTCAAGGGCATATACCTGGGTTGCAGTTTTTATCCCTGGCCCTGGCCAAGAATTGTGCAGGAGGCAACTAATCGATGTGTCTTTCTCACATCAATGTTTCTTTCTCTCTCTTTCTCTCTTGCCCTTCCTCCCTTCCACTCTCTCTAAAAATCAATGGAAAAAATATCCTTGGGTGAATATTAACAACAACAACAAAACCACCAACACACACACACACACACAAACATGGGGCATAATACAGATTCTTCAAGTTGGCTTTTAATAAATATTCACTACAGAATTGAGTTAGAACCCAGAGGATCAGAGTGGGTTGTAATAATGAACAGTGTGAAAAGAAAGTGGTAAATAAGAGGTTTCATTTAAACAAACATTGACTAACAACAATAATAATGTCTCTGGGATGTGGGGGTTATCTATTAAAACACTAGATAACAACCAGTGAGGGTGGTAGGTGGTAATTGGAGTTAAAACATTCTAAGATCCTTGCTTTTTTTCTGAAGGAGGGTAGAAATGTTGATTATGTTTGAGTGAATCTTAACAATTTAATGTAGTCACGAAAATCATAAAAACAGGACATCTAACTTTCATATTAGTTGATTGTAAAATAAGAAGGCATTCAATGTAATAGTAAGCAAGAAAAGAGAACACCAAGACAAGATAGAAAAAATAATGGAAGAAATGGGTCCAATTAAATTAGTAATTCTATATAATAAAAGCCTAATATGCAAATTGTCCCCTTGACCAGGAGTTCAACCAGGATTTCGACCAGGGGGTGGGGGGAGCTGGCTAACCACCCTCAGCCCTTCCCCTTGGCCGGCCTGGCCGATGAGGGGGAGGAGCAGGCCAGCTGGACCCTACCTGTGCATGAATTTCATGCACTGGGCCTACAGTTGCCGTAAAACAATATATATATACTATGGATTCCAGTCTTTTATTTTTAAAATATATTTTATTGATTTCAGAGAGGGAGGGAGAGGGAGAGAGAGAAAGAAACATTAATGATGAGAGAGAATCATTGACTGGCTGCCTCCTGCACACCCCTACTGTGGGGGTCGAGCCCGCAACCCAGGCATGTGTCCTTGACCAGAGTCGAACTTGGGACCTGCAGTCCATAGGCTGATACTCTATCCACTGAGCCAAACCAGCTAGGGCAACAACATACTTTTAACTGTTAAAAGATAAAGATTCTACCTATTGTTTGTAAGAGGGACTCCTGAACCAAATTACACAAAGCCAAAGGGATATAAAATGATAAATCAGGAAGATATTTTTTAAATGAGAGCCAATATAACTACATTAATATCATACAAAACAGACTTTAAGGCAAAACTATGTTTTTAGGAATAATTCATCAGGAAGATATAAAAATTCTGAGCCTGAACTCCCAAGGTAAATAAAGCCAAATTTGATTAAATGACAAGGAGAAATAGACAAATTCATAATTACAATGGGAGGTTTTAACATACATCCCTCAGAAAAATGACACCTTAGACCAGGGATCCTCAAACTTTTTAACAGGGGGCCAGTTCACTGTCCCTCAGACCGTTGGAGGGCTGGACTATAGTTTTTGTAAAAAAAAAACTATGAAAAAATTCCTATGCACACTGCACATATCTTATTTTGAAGTAAAAAAAACCAAAATGGGAACAAATACAATATTTGTATTTGCATGTGGCCTGCGGGCCATAGTTTGAGGACCCCTGCCTTAGACAAACAAAAAAGACTGAAGATGTGGAAGAGTTGACCAATTCTATCAATAAATTTGATATTTTGAATATACAGAGAATATAAAAAAAACAGGCTTCATTTAAACAAACATTGACTAACAATAATAGATAGGCAATAGTTAGGTAATATATAGTCTAAACATGACACACTTCATTTTCAAAATTGCAATGTATTAAGACACACAAGAATGACCAATAAAGGGTAAACTGGACAAAGTGTAAGACAACTGGGAGTGTTGAGGCTTGTGGCAAAAAAAGAAAGAAAGAAAGAAAAGAAAATGTGCCTTCTTAATAAAATAAAACAAAAGTGCTCTGCAGCTCATAGCCTCTGGTTTGAAACTGCTAAGTGACCGCACTGTTCTGAAACCATCCGAGCACAAACATCTGCTGCTGCCTTTCGGTCTGGTTTACTGACTGATCTCTGACAATTCAGACAGTTGTGCTCATGGAAGGAATAGCTGTTATCAGTGAAAAAGACCGTCTCCTCATCAGTCATTTTTAGAGTTGTAAACACTTCTCATAGGGGATGACAGGGCATAGGGGTGCTGGGGGGCAGGGAAGGCAATTGTCTTAAATTAGGTTTAAGGGTTTTGTGATGAATTTTGGGTTATTCATGGTTCCTTATCCTCACAATACACTTTGGGTTGCACTGCTGGGTGGGATGAGCTATCCCAGGTGATGTTCACCTCAAAGAGAGGTTAAATGAAGTCTTTCTCTGAAGATGTTGAAGAATGGACCAAATAATTTCCTCCCTGGATACAGTTAAGACTTGACTTCTCTATTGAACGTGTTTACTATGTGCTCACTCGTTGTTACAGCTGAGAGAGCATGGGAGCCTGAGGAGACTTGGACACAGATTGTCCTAGTGAGCTGGGTGAACACAGGACTTATCAGGAACACGATAGGACTTCACGGGCACATCTAGTTGTCTCACCTCCTTTTTCCATGGTTTACAAATAACATTGTTCAATATCATGGACATAATATCCTAAGATTTTGTGTATCCTGCTAATTTGTTAGCTTTGTTAACACTTCCTAATTCTGAGGCATGCTTAGCCCTTCGTAAATGATTCAGGATAGCCTCTTATTTTGTTAGATTTTAGCATCTCCTCTGCATCTTTCGCTGACCTAGAAATGCTACAGGCAGCTCCACTTTTAGGCAGTGATCCCTGAAGCGAGCTGTGCAGTCTCCCACAGGTAACCTCCTTCAAGCTTGAAATGATTCCGCTTATTACTGTGGATCCCCGCCCTGGAGAACATTTTAGCGAAATGTTTGCTAATCTTCTCTGCTCAGCCCTTGCACACTAGCTATCAGTCTGTCTCCAAAAACCTTCTTAACATTTTTTTAAGTTAAGTCTCTGATCACCAAATTATATATCCCCTCGGTGTTTTGGGTTGGCACAAGGGGAATAAAACAACTTGTCACAGTTAACTTTACAGTGTATTTGGAGAACTAAGGCAACTATTGAGAGTGGCCATCACCCCTAGCGCCAAGGACTAAATAATACTCACGTTTGTATTGTTCTAAAAGTGCTAAGTATCGGTCCCTTTGCACAGAGTAGTAACCTACAACTGCGCTTGGTCACAGGGACATCAGAATTCTCTCCACAGTTGACTGCGTTTACATACAATCTGACAGGCTTTCCGTCACAGTCGTGCCCACAAACCCCTCGCCTTGCCTCTGTGTCAGCATCTCTCTGGTTTCCCATATTTACCACTAAGATTTCAGTCTTCAGCGTGTGGACTGAACAAAGATGTAAATGCTTCGGCTTGTTCTTGCCCACCAAAGGAGACCTGGTTTTGTTTCAGATCCAGATATATTTGAACCGATCTGGTGTTTTCCACTAGCAACAGATTTCTGTGGATTGTGTGCGTGAATGGCTGTGCTTTGGGGGTTCCTACAAAAGACTTCATTCACTTCGTTCTTCCTTGCTGGAGAATTACGTATCTAAATGCTTTTCTGAGTTAGGCTCAAGTGGCAATTTATGTTGAGCTATAAATATGAAAGTGATTTGGCTTTTCTGTTTTTCTTCTTCTTTTTTTCTTTTTCCACTTGACTGCTTCCTTGTTTTGGGTTCCTCTTTTAGTTTTAGATTGAAACAGGCACCCGAGTCATGAAGTTTGACAATTAAATGGGTAGTACCCTCATCGCATAAATAACTTATATAATTTTTTTAAAAATAACACCAAGAACACACTAGATAATTGAGCAGAGGGCATGAACAATTTCCTAAAGAGAAAATCCAGATGGCCTGTATGCATTTTAAAAACTGGCCAGCTCATTAGTAATCACAGAAATGTCAATCAAAACAACCATGAAGTATCCCTTCTCATCTTTGAAATTCTACTCTGGTAGGTTACTTAAGCTGTTTCTCAAAATTTTAATTATAAAAAGGCATGAAAGACTTGGACATTATCTTGTTAAATTTTGATACGTATTGCAAAGTGTTTGCTGAATTGTTGCACCAATTATCTTCTCACATATGCCCGTGTAGGGGGAGATGCTGGTCTCTCTGCACTCGTGGTTACACTCACATGATCCTGTCCTAAAGTGTCGCCAGCGATTGAACAAATCACTGCATGACTATATGATGTCATACCTTCAGGCACGAGATGTATATTTTGAAGGTTTTACATAACACAGAAGAGATGCTATGAAAAAGACAAGTGGCATGGTGAGTCGCCCCAGTCCCCACACTTCACGTAATCAAATAGGGTGTCAGGGAGGATGAAGGGGGTGTGGTATCTAGCACCCACTAACAGCCAGAGTGATCATCCATTTCTTCTATTTTCATTTCATACAGCCTAAGGAATCTTTACAACTTGGGTGAAACAGCCCAGTGGAATAGCTTGTTTTCTCCTGTATACTGGAAAATGGTTGTGCAAATATTAAAACTTGCATCCTTGCCATGGCCAGTTTGGCTCAGTGGATAGAGCATCAATCTGCAGACGGAAGGGTCCTGGGTTTGATTCCGGCCAAGGGCATGTACCTTGGTCGCAGGCTTCATCTCCGGCCCAAGTCAGGGTGTGTGAGGGAGGCAACCAATCAATGTGTCTCTCTCACATCAACGTTTCTCTCTGTGTGTGTCTCTCCTCCCTTCTTTCCACTCTCTCTAAAAATCAATGGGAGAAATGTTCTCAGGTGAGGATTAACAACAACAACAACAAAAGACTTGCATCTGTGGCCAGATCATCCACTCCTGCTTGGAAGAAACCTGGATTGTCTCCAAGCAGAATGAGTTTCTGATGTTGAAATGTTCTTGTCTGCAGTGGCTCACTTAGTTTTGAATATGTGTTTTGATTATGGAGATGTCTTCTCAGGGCACATGGGAGGCATCAGAGTCACCAGTAGTTCTTCAGATCTCTGGGCTCACCCTCTGTCCTAGCATCTGTTTATGCCTGTGATGAGTTCTTAAGAAACTGCCTTGGGAAGAGAAATAATTTTTCTGCAGCTGTCCTTACTACTGAATCAAGATGACTACAGCAAGCTGTCTTTGGAATCAGATATCACCGTGTGTGTGTGTGTGTGTGTGTATACCTAAAAATGTCTGCTGTTCTCTGCTATTTTTAAAGGGTGTGCCTTATTTGAGAGGCAGTAGCAAAACCTCACAATTTCATTTTTAAGGTAGGAAAGAATTAGACATGATGAAATGTTTTGACTGCTGTGCACGACAGCGCCGAGGAAAGCTGTTCCTAGGAGCACAGCAGATAAGTCTCTGCTGTATATTACTAGTAAGCTCCCCGCAGGTGCTGGGTGCTGACGGGAGCTTTGGGTCCCTTTCTGTGCCAGTGCCTTTGGTGAGATATAAGAGGTTTCGATTCCTCCTAATCAAAAATTATGGATGGATCGCATGGAAGCCAGTTGCATCTACCAGTATATCTAATTCCTCAAGTTTGGAAGTTATGGTGCCTACTACTGTTATAAAGATGAGTGAGTGCAAAGATGACTGAGTGTAAAGAGGATGGGTGGGCTTTTAAATGTGACACGTTGGGATCAAGTTCTGGCTCTGTTAGATCCTCACCACATGGCCTGAATTTACTGAGTTTGTTTCTTCACCTGAAATGTGGGAAAAACAACAGTCACTTGGCGGAGTTGTGAGGATTAAAGATGAGCAAAAGTAGGTTTCAGTTGTGAGTATGTGAAACAGTTTATTCTTGTAGTATTACTTATTGATAATTCTATTATTTATTTGTGTTACAACTGTTAACTTACTTTTGCCCACTCCTGTATACGTACTATATACAGATCAATATGTGTTAATTACCATGAATCCTCCCAGCATTTTATCAATATTGGATAAGCAGGTACTTGAATAAGTTGCTTTTCAAAGGACTTTATAATTCACCCAAGTTGACCACGATACACTTTGGGCTGTGCTGCTGGGTGGGATGAGTTTTCCCAGGTGATGTACACGAACCTTCCCACTGCCTCTGGGCTCCATAGCATGCACCGGTGAGCAGCTCAGGGGTCCCTATTGTTTTCTGAGACCTGGGAATGGAGCTCTTTGCACCAGAAAAACTAACAACCTCACATAGGATTCATTCCACACTTTTGTATTCATTAGCACCACAATGAACCAAATATTTTTAATTGGATGCTGAATAAATCTGAGTCAGATACTTTATCGAGCGTGAGAAAGGTATGTTCTTTTCTGCCAGGAACTTGCAGTGTACAGTATCCAGAACAATCTATATTTAAATAATCTGTGCTTATAACTTAGAATTCTCAGTCAATCTTTAGGCCTCTCTAGTCAAGTCTTAACCCCCAGGAAGATCTGGCAAAAACATTGTCCACGATGGAAACTTCCAAAATACCCATCAATAAGAGAAGAGATGAACAAAGTGTGGTATATTCATACAAATGAGTATATGCTGTGGGATTTCATTTTTGTGAAATCCAAGCAGAGGCTAATCTAATCCATGATGGTAGAAGGCACAACAGCAGTTAATTCTGGGGATAATGTCTGGGAAGGGACAAAAACGAAATTTCTAGGGTGATGAAAATGTCCTTTATGTTATAGAATGTTATAGATACAAGATATGTATGTACACACACACACACACACACACACACACAGTCATCATGCACTTAAAATCTGTGCATCAATAGTGTGTAAGTTATACCTCCATTGAAAAAAACGAAGTGCCCACGATCGGGCACCAGTTAGTTTGGGGAGAGTAAGTAAGGTGGAAGCAGTAAGAGGTTAACTTTTAAAATATCAATGTGTCTAGGGTTCCACTTTTATAAGCTCTGTTTCTATAAAAATGAATCTACCATGGGACTCTGATTTTAAAACTAAATAAAATTTGTCAACTCCCGGTAGACAAATGAATTGGATCCCAACTTTTTAAAGTTTTAGCTCTGAAGTTGTTTATTTCTACTTACCCAGGGTTAACAAAATGCTGAGCGTATTCATGGTAATGAACACATATTGATTCTTTTTTTAAATTTTATTTTATTGTTGAAAGTATTACAAATAGTAGTACATATGTCTCCTTTTTTTCCCCCATTGACTCATATATTACATATCCAGGTGTAAACAGCCCTTGCTTTAATAGTGAGTTCTAGCCCTAACATGCTGGGAAGTGTACCTGTTTTGAATGTAGACATGACATTGATTTTAAATGTCTCCTTGGATGTATCAATATTTCAGTTCGGGTAAAAGACCAAGTTGTGTTGTAAATTCATCTCCCCACCTTGGGTTTGTCAAACTCTTCCATGGGCAAAGCAGCAGGATCCGTTAGTCAGAGTTGAATATGAGTGCGTGTTTGAACTCAATGCACATTAATTTTCCTGCAGGACGTCCTCATTTTATGCATAAAGGATGAGACATTTGTCGATTCTCTGTTTGCTCTGTGGTATGCTTTGTCCAGGACTAGAAGAGAAAAACAGTGAATCAGGCAAGGTGGGGGCTGGAGGAATATTTAGGTGTGGCCTAAGTAATAGAATAAACATCCAACTTATGAAAATCACCTGGAAGGCAAACACCAATTCAATCACTTTACTTTTTTCCTTAAAAACATTCAGGAGGGTTGAATAGTTTGTAAACAATCTCCTAGGTTGTACTATTCATGGCCTTTCATAATATTTTTTTTCTTAATCTTTCTAGACATTTTCTCCCACGTTTCTGCAGGAATCCCCACCCGGAGCTGTCTATCCACAATGAGCTATGTGACTTTCCTCCCTTCCTTCCTTCCTTCCTTCCTTCCTTCCTTCCTTCCTTCCTTCCTTTCTTTCTTCCTTTTTTACATTTTTAGATTTTTTTCAGTTACAGTTTACATTCAATATTATTTCATATCAGTTTCAGCTGTGGGTGGTGGAAATATCAGGGGGAAGACTTTGAAAAATGCATGATTGTCTGAACTATGTGATATTGCTTAAAAACTCTGTGAACAGTTCCATGTTGGCCTCTCAGCACAGATCACTTCTCCTCATGCCCTTGCCTCCCCATCTCTCTTCCACAAAACCATGCCTTACACAGAGCAGGCATTCAAAGTTTACAGAATTAAGGCAAGTGAAGAAAGAGAAAGTCCACATCTGTCTAAACCACAAAGATTAAAAGAAAAATGGAAATGTTTCAAATTTACCATTTCATGGTAGATAGGTTTTGCACTAGGAAAGATTTCATGGAATCTTTCAAAAGCCTTGTCTCTCCCTGCCTTCAAAATTTCACAATAGCACGTAATTAAGATTTTTGTTCCAGGAACAAAAAGGTCACCCAGACTTATTTTTATTACAAAATAGTTTAATAGTTGGGAAAAAACACACACAAAAATTGATTCTGAAACTCTATAAGCTAAAATAGTAAAGTACACAGTTTATATTACATTATGTTTAAAATATTAATGCTCAGTTTGAAAGACCCATGATCTGCTGGGAGCCAGTGTGTGGCAGTGTTACAAGCAGCTGTGACCTTGTCCCCTAAAATCTGTCACCAAGATCCAATAGCTGATTAGAGATCCAAAAGATATCCAGCAGATTATTTTTCCAAACATCTTTCTTTGCACAAAGCTGTATGTTTAATGAACATTATCTGAAGGCAGACTATGCAACACTATTCTTCTCATAGCTGAGGATTTAACATTACTTGTGATCAGGTTTTAAGATAGTCATGTACATAATTATATATATTTATACATATATGGGTGTGTAATATCCATAGAATACATGTATGTGCACATGTCTATTCCATAAATATTCACAGCAATAGAATATAGCCACACGTCTGTGAGATGTCCAATAAATCATTGCCTCCTGGTGGGAGCAGTAAACCTTCCTCCTTCCTGCTACCTCAGCGCCTTTGAACTTGCTGTTGACTCTGTCTAGGATGCTTTTCCCCAGGTAACTGATGCCCACTTGCCTATCTCCTGTGTCTTCACTCTTGCTCCCTTTACAGCCCTTCACAGTACTCACAGTACACAGTGGATCACTTGTCTTGTAAACTCCTCAAGAAGATCCACAAGGGCAAAGATCTTATCTCTTTTATTCCTGTCATTTCCCTAGTGCTTACCACAATGCCACACATATAACTGGAGTTCCATAAATATTTGCAAAATGAATGAATGAAGAATGACTTAAAGTTTTATCCAATCCTCTACCATACACATGAATTTCCTTTGTATCATTTCCAATAAGAACCAACATTCATGAATTAATTGAAGGGCACTTGTAGCACAATATAGGGACAAAGTGAGTACAGAAGAGGTTAAAAAAATAATAATAAGGAAAATGAATGATCCAAGGTGAATTGGAGAAAGAGGAGGAGGACAATTTCAGAGAACATTTGAAAGGAAGGGAAGAAGAAGAAATCAATCTGACCTGTAGGTAAAGATGGCTGGTGGCTAGATGCTGCATCATTTACCACAGAGCTTATTATTTTTATGCCTTAATTCCTCAGAAATTAATATCTGTGTAGCACTTTTGTTTGTTTGTTTTAAATATTTTTATTGATTTTACAGAGGAAGGAAGAGGGAGAGAAAGATAGAAACATCAATGATGAGAGGGAATCATTGATCATCTGCCTCAGGCACACCCCACTCTAGGGATGGAGCCTGCAACCTGGGCATGTGCTCTGACCTGAAATTAAACCATGACTCCTGGTTCATAGGTCAACACTCAGCCACTGACCACGCTGGCCGGGCTCTGTGCAGCACTTTTGGTTACAAGTACAGTGTATGACATTTTGAAATAACTAAATGGCTAAATTCATCAAAGCCGGCCATGTGAGGACGAATGACGAGCCTGTACCATAACCCAAAGATTTTATTCAGTCCAATATAGACAACACCATACACGCCTCACCTAGTTTGTACCTTGGTACGATCATGTCAGCAGGACAGGTGTAGTTATTATATTCCCATTTTTCAGATAGGAAGACTGAGTCTCAGAGCCTTTAAGTGACATGCCTCAAGTTCACACATCTTATGCATACCAGATTCCAGATTTGAATCCAAAGCCTATAATACATGATGGGAAAACTCAGTTCCAATTTTTGCAGCAATCCTGGGAAGCAAGTTACACAAAAGAAATTAGAAAATCTATCTCCTTTGTCCTAATGTAAGCCTCCTTTCCATGTTGATATCCTCGTCAAGGTGTTTCATTCTTTTTAAAATTACAAACTTATTTGAAAAGTCCTCCTGGTCTCTCTTCTTCCCACAGATACTGTGTTTAGTGGTTGGATTGACATGAGCCTAATCGTTTGTTGAAAGGTACTTAGCGCTGCATTTACCCCCTTTCACCGCGAGGGGTCACTTAAAGGCCAGGGAGGCCAAGACCACTGAGGGACTTGAGAAGGTGTAGAAGAGCTCAGGAATTAAAATGTATAGACCATGTCATGTTGCCTGACAAGCGTGGGGTTGATGACTCATTGGACCACAGTGGCAGGGAGTGAAAGATTTAGACACCCTTGGACAAGAGGGGGGCAGAATTCAAGAGGACAAACAGTGCAGAAGCCTCGCTGAGAGTATGCACTTCAGCTAACACTGCCCTACACACCGACAGGGCCCCGGCTACTGCACTGGGTGGTCGGACAATGACAGAAAGGGCCTAGCCCCTTCTTCCCCAAACCTGCCGCCGTCCAGCAAGGCGACTGACAGCTGCCTTCACTCATACCCTCTGTGCTCCGCCTTAGAGATGAGATTGCAAGCAACCTGTGAGGGCCTGCAGGGGGTTGGGTTGGTGTCGGCCTACAGGTTGCTCTGGAGTTTAGAATTTGCTTTTTTGTACACCTACCTGGGTAATTCAGACATCGGAGTCTTGTCCCTGTGATGCCCCTGTCTGCACCCCTTCACCGTGCCCCTGCTGTCTACCTCTGTGCTCCTGTTTTGAGAGCTCTGGTCACCCCCGCCCTGAGCGCTTCGGAGCTACAGCCACCGCTGTCCCCCCTCAGCAGCTCCTATAACAAAGGCGACGTCAGCTACTTCTCCTCCCATGAGATCTGAAGTGACCTTGTTTGCCCCAGCGGGCTTTGAGAAGGTTGGGGGTCCCAATGAGCAGGATGCTCTAACTGGAGCACCTCACCCAAGGCTGGCCCAATGGCGGTGGTACCCGCAGCCGCATCAGCACACACCCCGGTCCTTTCTCTGCCAGGGCTTCGGTTCTTCCCCCATCCTTCCCTTTGTCTTTCCTAGTTCACCCACTTTCCCATTTTACCTGTGTCTTCCCACGTTTTCTTCTCATCGTTTTCTGTGCCCCCTGGTGGCCCTAACAGGAACTGGGGGTGATGTGGGGGCAGAATTTGGCCCTTAAGCAGATATTGCTTCGCTGGTGCTTGTTTTAACTCCAATTGCATTCGAAGGCCTTTGGACGGGGCGTGCACTGTCCAGTTTGTGCCACGATCCCACCGCTGAGCCGTCGCACCTACAGCCGCATTCATTTAACTTGCCTTCCTGGCGCAGAGGCTGAGCTATCTTATGATTAAAACGTGGCTCTGCTCATCCCTGGGGCTCAGGCATCCTGACCGCCTTTCCCCCTTTCATGGTTCCCACCTGTTAGTCTGTCAGATGCAGCTCCTGTGCTGGTAAGCAGACATTTCACTGATAAGCTTGCTTAAAGCACGGAAAACAGTAAGAAGAGCTTGCAGCCTCTGTCAATCTACTTGCAGCAGTTTCCTGCTGCTGCGGTAACATCATCACAAATGTAGCAGCTGAAAACATCAAAACTTTATTACCTTATGGTTCTATCCATCAGAAGCTGGCACGGGGCTAAGGAGCTGACATGAAGGTGCGGGCCGGACTCTGTCCCCTGGAGGCCCTGATGGAGGCCCGTTTCTTTGCTCATTCAAGTTGTGGGCAGAATCCAGTACCTTGCAGTTGTCGGACGCAGGTCCCCATCTCCTCGCTGGCTGCCAGTGAGGCTGTTCCCAGGTTCCAGAGGCCACTTGTACTTCTTGGCTCACACACACACACACACACACACACACACACGCACACACACACACACGCACACACACACACACACACACACACACCTTCTTCAGGGTCAGCAAGATGGGTTGGGCCCTCCTGTGGTTCCCATCTCTCCTCCTCTTTCTGGCTCATCTCTGACGTAGCTGGAAAAGATGCTCCACGCTTGAGGACTCATGGGATGAGGTTGGGCCGACTCAGATAATCCAGGGTCATCTCTCCCTCTCAAGGCCCATCCCTTACTCACATCTGCAGCATTCCTTCATGTCAGGTAACGGCTGCACAAGCCCCAGGTTAGGGCATGGACACCTTTGGGGGCCAGTGCTCTCCCGACCACGCCAGGGTCCCAGCCCTTGGATGAGTGTATCTGAAACCGGGCATGGGGTGGCCGTCTGAGTAAAGCACCTGACGAGGGACAGGGAAAGCTTGGACCTCATTCCAGCCCTGCAGCCAGCACGCTGGCCAAGGCTGGTGAGCTTCGGTGTTTGCTTATTTGTTTTGTTTTATTTTTTTATATTGCCAAGATGTCCAGCTTGAACCTATCTTAGAAATCGAAAATGACAAAAATTAATCAATATTCTAGTAATCAGGGACCTACTTATTATTCTTAATTACAAAGAGAAGCCAGGTTTTATGTGGGGTAGCAAGGTGTCAAGCCAAAAAACAAAACAGACAACAACCAAAGCAAACGGGTGGTTCTGGGCTTTCCTTACAGCGAGTGGTGGTCAGTGGGACACGGTTTTGGTTGAGGAGCTGTAAGTGGAAGTCACCAGGCAGGGATTCTAGGAAAGCTCTTTGGAAGGAGCTGATTCAGTGGATACCTGCTCTTTCTTGCTCTCTGCCCTGCCCCCTCTGCTTGCCTGGAATACAGATGTGCTGGCAGGTGCTCAGGCTGCCATTGGAAAGTGTGAGGATGAGGGTCAAGCCCTAAGCACGGCAGAGTGGAAAGCTGGGAAGAGCCACATTGTGGGTAGCCATACCAGCCCTGGACTACCCACTCCTGGATTTCTTTTCTAGGAGAGAAAAACATGCCACAGTGGGCTTGGAGAGGGGAGGGAGCAGGGGGCACTCTGTTGCTAAGCACCCGAATTTAATTCCCCACAGGTCTCTGTGATCTAACGACTGATTCTTACCCTAGAGACTCACAAGATTCAGAAGTGTCTTCCGGGAAATGAATTTTGAAAAATAACTTTTACTTGATAATGAATTTCACTCTAAGTGATTTCAAAAAACACACACCCACTTTTAAATCGCAATCTCTTTCACATACTTCATATCGTTTTATAATCAGAATAACGCTGCGAAGCAAGTGGTCAGGCATCGGCACTGCTTTCATTCATAGCTCAGGAAGCCGAGGCACACACAGCTTTAGCAGCCTTCCGATGGGCCCCAGGTTCTTATTTATGTCTTTTGACTCTAAGCCATTTGCTCTCTCCTGATCCTCACTGTCAGGTTCATTCCTCAGTGTGATATTTTAAAAGAACCAATGGTTTCTGGTGCTTATTTTTTTCTTTTGCCGATTATGGCATGTGTGTAATATGGAAAAACTCTAAGGTTTTTCTTCTCAAGGCGCCCTCTCCCCAACCCACTGAAGCTAGTTCTCCTGAAGGAGGCACTGGTCATATCCACAGTGGAGCCGCTCACAAAGGAGGTGGCCATGCCTTGGGAATGGCTGTAACCCGGAAGCCACCACTGGGCGTTGCCCTCTGGGTTCTCTCCCTCCCCCAGCTCTCTCTCTCTCTCTCTCTCTCTCTCTCTCTCTCTCAGCTACTTCACAGCCCAAAGTAGATGGACCGCTGACTAAGAATAACTCACTCCCATTCTACTGCTGCAGTGAACCAGCTGGTCGGAAAGATTGCCGGGTCTACGGCTCCTGGGTTAACCTGAGACTAAGGCAGAAGGGTGGTTTTTATGATGATGACACAGAATCCAGGCCAAGTACAAATGACAGCTCACCACAAAGGACACCCTCGCATTCAGATTGCTTTGTCCGCCCGAAGGACTGAAGAATTCCCAGTCCAGATCGTGAACTGAGAAAGGCTCACAATTATCTTGTATACCTTCAAAGATCGTAATACTTTAGAAAATGTGCAGCCTGCTGAGGAGGGAGGAAGAGTGTGTCCCACCAGCCGGAGCAGGAGCGCTCTTCAAACGCCTGCCTTTTCTGTGAAGCGGTGACAACTTTGACCCGAATCGTCCACGGCATTTAGAAGCCCCTTTGTTGTAGGTCATCCATTGGCAAATTGACTTAAATATCCCGTTTTCAAATTCAGTCCCTTTTAGCATTGAAAATAATTTTACTTCTGAGTCCAAATGGTAAGATTCCGGACATTGAAAAATCATCATCCTGAATGCAAATTGGCAGGGGGCTTCCTACCTTATGCAAGGCACCCTGAGGGTTACCAACTGTAGTGGAGGCTCGGTCGCTGCCATTATTCTGTTTAGAATCTAAAGGGAGAGACAGATTAAACACCTAATAAATAATAAAAACAAAAAATGGCTCAGTGCTTTATGGCTCTCTGCAAGCATCTTATTTGAGTTAGCAGATGTCTCCTGCCCAACATGATCCTGTATTCTTGTTTGGATTAGTTAGAATGCTCAGTTGCAAGTAATAGAAACCACCTTAAGCTAGATTAAGGAGGGCAGAAAGTGGAGGCAAGAGGTAGTAACGGGATATGTAAGTGTCTTATGGATCCAAGAACATGCATCCAGTCAAAGAAGGGACCGGACAGCTGGCAAGCACCCAGGCCGGTGTGTGTTTGTTTTTGCCATATTCCCTCTCACCCACCCTTTCTCTGTGTTGGCCGCCCTGTGCCAGTGAGCCCATCTCCCTCCAAGCCCATTTGTGTGAGCTGGCTAGGGTGACTTTTGTTTCTCCGCATGAAGCCAGCCCAGATTAGAATTGAAATCTTAGTCCTGTTGCTGAATTTCTGCAAAGAGAACTGTACCTTCTCATGGGTGAGGGGGGAAACCCTACGATCATGTGCATGATAGAAAAGCAATTCCAAGGAAAGGAGAACTGTGAGAAGCCCACAGAGACCCCACCGGTGTCTTCAGTCTGACTGGGGGACAAACCGTTGGTCTCACTGTGGGCCAAGGCCCTGGGTGGGGAATGGCAGGTGGGAAAGGAGAGACCCCTGCCTATGGAGGGTCCATCCTTGAAACCATCCACACAGATAACAAGCCTTCTCCACAGACAGAATGAATCGTACATCCTGAGCATACGGCCTTACGTGTTTTCCAGATGTGTGTAGCTGCTCCTATAATTAAAACAATTTCATTTTTTTAATGTGTTACTGAATTCTAATCTTTTAGTAATCATATATCTTTTGCCATCACTGGGCACTGATAGTAAAGCTACCCTGTGTGAGAGTTCCCTTCGTGCACAGTAACGGAGGACCCTGAGTGTATGTGAGGGGTGGACTGGGAGCCCAGGTGAGCAGCTGTGAGTGTAGGCTGGGATGTTCAACAGGGGACTCTACACATGACTTTTACCTTCTTAGTCCCCGCTCTGTTTTTTCTTGTAATATCATCCATTTTTCTACAGCTGCCTTACTGCATGGAAGTGTATGTATAAATATAATAAATTGGTAGAAAGCCAACTTATTATATTTATATTACTTTCAACTCCATTTAATGACAGGAACTGAGCCAACGAAGAGTTGATAAGGTCCTTTGCAGGGTGCCATAAGGAACTGTAATGCATGACTTGTAATTTGCATGGTGATTATTGACACATGAACAAATGCTTTTAAAGTATTTAAAATATCCCTTAAAGGTACCCTAAGTACTGAAAGTACTGTTTGCACCATTTTACAAATTCGTCATGGATATTGCAAAGGGAAAGTTCCATTCCAGCCTAAAAATAACAGTAACAATAAAATAATAGTAGTAGAAGCTAGTATTGTCATGGCAGCTCCTTGATGCAAAGACTCCACACTTTATCACATCTTTTATTCTTGCAACAAATGTCGATACTGTATCCACCCCTGTTCTAGGGAAGGAAATTGAGTTTGAGAGGCCTGCAATTTATGTCGTTATTTAGATCCAAATTAATGTGCTTTGACTGTTTGTAAAATGCTCCCTTAAATGGGAGAAATGATGACAGTGAGATCCAATGAACCCATTAGCTTCACTGGGGAAAATTCAGATATTGCTGGCCCATTGAAAGACCAGATCCACAGCTTCGTCATTCAGACCAGATCCTGGGAAAAACAGACTGCACGTTCCAATCCCAGCCCCTCCGCGTACCTGCTTTGTGACCCTGGGAAAGGCACCCGACTTACCTGTTCCCTGGTTTCCTCCACTTAACGTTGGAGACAACTACTTCCATAGCATTGGCATAGGGATTAAATAATCTTTAAGTGAGCCGAGAGTCCCTGGAACATAGGAAATGCCATCTCAGTGCTTTTGATTGGCCTGGGGCCTGTGTACTTGGTATGTTCGCCAAGGGATGTTGCCAGTGCTAATTCTGTGAGGCCACAGCCACACCCGTGGGCAGCCTGGAAAGGCAGCAGGGTACAGCATCAAGCACTTCCTCAGCCCCATCATCATCGTTCTCTAATGCAGCGGTTCTCAACCTGTGGGTCGTGACCACTTTGGCGGTCGAACGACCCCTTCACAGGGGTCGCCTAAGACCATCCTGCATATCAGATATTTACACTACGACTCATAACAGTAGCAACATTACAATTATGCAGTAGCAACGAAAATAATTTTATGGTTGGGTCATAACATGAGGAACTGTATTTAAAGGGCCAGAAGGTTGAGAACCACTGCTCTAATGGTTTCCAGACCTCTGTGTTCTGCCTTGAGTGGGGAACCAACACAGCTGCTAGGACCCCAGGCCCGGTGCAGGCTGGGGAGGGTAGGCCAGGTGGAGAACCCCTGCACAGCCCAGGCTGTGACGACTGTCAGGGGCGTCCCTCCAATTAGTGACCACAGCCCCTCTCAGGACCAACACGCTTCCATTTTAAATCCATCAAGTGCCATTCTTGGAAACTAAAGAACCCTGACTAATTGGACAGTACAAGAAGATTTTGTTCCAGGGACGGCGGCACATTCAATGGAGTTTGCAGAGATTTGATTGCACCCGGCTGTGCAGTGGGCTGCCGGGGCCTGTAGAGCCTCTTAACCTCGTTGTGCTGATTTCCCTGCAAGGACGTGTTGTGCCGGTTCACTTGCCCTCTCCTTCTGCCCCGGCAGTCCTCACAAGCTCAGTGCTATTTGTGATTCATTTTGATTTGGTTCAAAGAAATACAACTACAGAATTGCCAGAGTGACATACTGCTTTTCTGTAATTCAGGAGAGATTATCTGTCTTAAGTAGAGTGACCATTCCATCTATCACCCAAACTTGGATGCTTTTGAGCACAAAAGGAAACACTAAGCCTATTAAAATTATATCAATTGCCTGACCCCTGCATGGCTCAGTGGTTGAGCGTTTGACCTATGAACCAAGAGGTCACATTTCGATTCCTGGTCAGGTCACATGCCCAAGTTACAAGCTTGGTCCCCAGTCGGGGAGGGAGTGTGTGCAGGAGGCAGCCAATCAGTGATTCTCTCTCATCATTGATGTTTCTGTCTCTCTCTCCCTCTCCCTGCCTCTCTGAAATCAATAACAATGTATTTTAAAATTACATAAAATTTCTTGGAAGACAGCTTAGCAGTTTCTTAACAAAACTAAACATACTCTTTCCAAACATATGATCCAGCAATTGTGTTCCTTGATATTTACTGAAAGAAGTTTAAAACTTGTGTCTGCACAAAAACATGAACATGATGTCTATAGCAACTTTATTCATAATTGCCACAACTTGGAAGCAATGGATAAATAAACTATGTTACATTCAGACAATGGAATATTACTTAGCACTAAAAAAAAAGAGCTATCAAGCCATGAAAAGCTATGGAGGAAACTTAAATACATACTACTAAGTGAAAGAAGCCAATCTGAAAAGGCCACATACTGTATGATTCCAATTCTCTGCCATTCTACAAAAGGCAAAACTGTGGGGACAGTGATAAGATCAGTGGTTGCTAAGAGTTAGGGGAGAGAGGAAGATGGAAAGGTAGAACACAAGGGAATTTTAGGGCAGTGAAACTATCCTGTATGGGAGACACAAGTCATTATACATTTATCAAAATAAGTACATCAAAGTGTACAACACAAAAAATAAACTCTAATGTAAACTATGGCCTTTGATGACAATGATGTCTCAATGTAGATTCATCTACTGTAACAACAGTAGCACCCTGGTGGGAGATGTCATAGTGGGGCAGGGGAGGAGGAGGTTTATTTACTCTACTTTCTGCTCAATTTTGCTGTGAACCTAAGACTGTTTTAAAAAATAAAGCCTACTTTTTAAAATTATATTATTTTAGGGTATATTTACTTATTTATCAGTTTTATTATGAATAGATATATTTTGTAACTATTTTAAAAACAAAATTAGTTTTTATAAAAGTAAAAAACATTTTAAATATAAACTGGGATTGTCCTAGGAATCAGGTATCACATTAGTTTCAAGCAACATACTCTGATTTGAAACTAAAAAGAAAAAATTAGCATGTTAAACATTTTTTAAAAAAGAAAACAATTGTACTAAGGAGGGGAAAAGAGTGCAGAGTAAAGACATTTTCAAACATTCAGGATTTCATAGTATTTTCTCCCCAATACACCTTTCTTTTTAAGACAGGTAACAAAAGGTATTCTTTACAAAAATGGGAGAAAAAATTAGCATGTTTATTAGTAAACTAGAGGCCCAGTGCAAAAAATTTAGGCACCTCAGCCCGGCCTGCACCTTCTCACAATCCGGGATCGCTTAGGGGCCTAAACCAGCAGTTGGACATCCCCCAAGCCGAAAAAATTAGCATGTTTACTAGTAAAGTAGAGGTCCGGTGCACAAACTTCAGGCACCTCAGCCTGGCCTGCACCCTCTCACAATCCGGGGCCCCTTAGGGGCCTAAACCAGCAGTCAGACATCCCCAAAGGGGTCCCGGATTGTGAGAGGGATGTCCGACTGCTGGTTTAGGCCTGATCCCTGCAGGCCTGTGGGAATGCACTGACTACCAGGAGGAAGCTCCTGCCTTGAACATCTGCCCCCTGGTGGTCAGTGTGCATCATAGCAACTGGTCAACCAGTCGTTCTGGTCATTCTGTTGTAAAGATCACTTAGGCTTTTATATATGTAGATTGCTTTTCTATCATATATTTCTCCTTCTTTGGGGCACATATGCTATCAAGCTTTCCCCCCTTTTTTTTCTAGGGTTTTATTACTAATTTATTGAGTAACTCATACTGTGCCCATACTCTGCTAAGTGCTTTACATACATCAAGATAGTCCATACTAAATAGAGGCTTGCTCATCCATTCACTCAAACATCTGTATAGGACACTTGTTAATTGTCACACACTGTTCCAGACCCTGGGAACACAGTAGCGGTGGGGAGGAAGGCAATAAACAAATAGGTAATGTGTCAGGTGAAAAGTGCTATGAAGAAATAAGAAAAAAGTAAGAAATCTAGAAATACTAAATAAAATGAAAAAAGAAAATAGAAAGGTAAACAGGTGGTGACAGGGGACTGCTATTTTAGATTGTCAGAGAGACCTGCTCTTCAAGGTGATGCTGAAGAGAGACATGAGGAAATGACAGGAATAAACCATGTGACCATCTGGGGGAAGATCATTCTAGACAGAGGGAACAGAGACTGCAAAGGCATTGTTGGAAGAGCAAGGACACTAGTGTGGCTGAGCAAAGGTTAGCTGAGGGGCGCGTGGGATTCGAGGTCAGGGTGGCAGTGGTCAGGATGACCCGATTGGATGAGGCCCATAGATCATTGTAAGCATTTGGGGTTTTGCTTAGTGGGAGACAGGAAACCACTGGAGGAGTTACATGATGTAATTTGCATTTTGGCAAGATTGTGGAGCCTGGAGACAGGTGAGGAAGCTATTGAAATAGTCCAGGTAAGACTGGCAAAGGTTGCAGCGGAGAGTGTAAGAAGTGCTTGGTTGGTTCTTGATCTGTTTTGAAAGCAGAAAGGACAAGAGTTGCTGACTGATCTGATATAGGGTCTGAGAGAAAGGATTTAGGGGTGACACCAAGGTTTTGCCTGAGCAACTGCAGGAAGGGCAGTGAGGAAGACGGTGGAAGGAGCAGGTTGAGAAGGAAATGTCAGAAGTTCACTCTTAGACACGATATTGAGGTGCCTGGCAGGCACCCAGGATAAGAGGGCAAGGAGGCAGGTGTCGACAATAGTTCAGGGGCGGGCTCTGAACAGGGACTGTAAATGGGAGGACTGTCATTGTGTAGGGGACAGGGTAGACGATGAAAAGAAGGGTCAGAGGACTGAGCTCTCCAAAGGGAAGAGGCCTGGGAGATGAAGAGGAGCAGCAGGGCGGGGAACCAGAGGAAGTGTCGTCCTGAAGCCAGGAGAGAGAGAGGGTGTGATCAGTGGTATCAAATCTGCCCACGGTCAAAGCCAATGACCGCCACATTTTGCAATATGGCACTAGTTGGTGACCTGGACAAAACCTGATTCAGTGGAGGGTTGGGGTGAGAGCCCAACTGGAATGGCCTTCAGGCAGAACAGCAGAGAAAGGAGAAACCAAGAGACGGGCTGAGGCGGGTTAATAACCTTGCGTGTGGGAGCCCATCTTGTATGCAGCAGAGCCCGGATTCTAACTCCGATCTTCCTACCCCAAAGTCTGGGCAGTTTACACTAGAGGAGAGAGTCCTGGGTCAGGAGTCAGTGCATCTTTGACACTAAGTAGCTATGTAACCGTGAGAAACTCATCATTCAACAAATGTATCTGAGGTCCTTACTGGGTGCCAGGCACTGTGCTGGGCATGAGGGCTGGGTAACCCAGACCCCTGACCCAGACGAGGGGGTGGGAAAGGACGTTAAGGATGGCTCCGAGAAAGGTGAAACGCTCTAGTCCTTCTCCTCATAAACAAATGGGCAGGTTGGGTCAGGAAAGCCCTAAGTTCTTTCTTTTCATTATTTATGATTTTTTTATTGTTGACGGTCTACATGGTTTTTTTAATCCTTGAATTCCATAGATGAGGGATATAAGTGAATCCTTTCACCTACAGATTAGGAAGGGGAAGTTTCCGGCATAGACTTCCCAGCCTCTCCGGGGTGTACCGCCGAGGTATTTTCAAGATGCCATCAGCTAATTAGAATTTCGAATCAAGAGAAATGTGTGCAGGCACTTTATGTGCAATTAGAGCAGCAGATTAAAAGCATTAGAGGTGGCCTCATTCACGTCCCAAACTGCTCACATTGATTTTATAATTTTCTGCCCATGTAAGTGGCCAGGTCCCATACGGAGAGGCTGGGGAACTACTGGTAGATTTTAATGAGATTACCCTCGTCAACCAAGGAAAAAGGTAAAAAAACCTTTCATAGAAAAATATAACCGTGGCTACATGTAGAGAAATAGAAATTCCTTGGAGTTGAAGGGAATTACTAAGATTGGTGGGGAGGCACCTGGAAGTAGCTACTAAAATTTGAACTTGTGTTAGTTTGGATGACATGACTTGGGGTCTGGCATCTGCTTTAACATAATCCTAGAGGAGGGCGCAGTGGGTCGGGGCATGGAGGCTCAGGACTGGCCTTTAATTGCATCTGTAAGGCTTGCAGCCTCTCTGTCACATGAAGAGAATAATGACTTTATTTCCTTTTGCTCTCCATATGTTTAACATTTTTCATAATAAAAATTGTTTTATCATGTGTATTTCTTTCAACCAGCCATCTAAACTTTTAGGAATTTATTCCATAGAAATAATTGTATCAGCCCATATGAATGTGTCTCTATGAGGGTGTTTATTGATGCACTGTATTGAAAAATATGGAAATAACCTAATAATCGTTAATATGAAAATGGTTATGTAAATCTTGAGGAAAATAAGATGAGGATATTTAATAGAACATAAAGCGAGAAGAGAAAGAGGTAGAAACAGTAGAGAAAAGGTAAGAGAAGTGGAGGACCAATCCGAAAGCTCTAATACAGTCACTAGGGAAAAAAAATGGAAGTTCCTCAAAAAATAAAAAATAGAACTACCATGACCCAGCAATTCCACTTCTGGGTATTTATCCAAAGAAAATTACAACAGGATCTCAAGGAGGTAGCTGCACTCCCATGTTTATTGCAGCATTATTCACAATAGCCAAAAGATGGAAACAGGCTAAGTGTCCATCAGTGGACTAATGGATCAAGAAAATATTATAGATATGTTGTGTGTGTTTTTCCAGCCACGAGAAAGGAGGAAATCCTGCCATTTGTGACAACATGGATGGAACTTGAGGACATTATGCTAAGTGAAATAAGTCAGACAGAAAAGACATACTGTGTGATTTCACTTTCATATAGAATCTAAAATATCTTAACTCATAGAAGCAGAGAGTAGAATGGTGGTTACCAGTGGCTGGGGAGTGTGGAAAATGAAGAGATATTGGTCAAAAGAAACAAACTTCCAGTTATAAGGTGAATGAATTCTGGAATCTAATGTTCAGGAAGGTGATTATAGTTAATAATCCTATCTAATAAAAGGGTAATATGCAAATTGACCCTAACAGAGGAACGGCCAGGAACGACTGGTCGCTATGACACGCACTGACCACCAGAGGGAAGACACTCAATGCAGGAGCTGCCCCCGTTGTGTGTGTTTTCCAGCCATGAGAAAGGAGGAAATCCTGCCATTTGTGACAACATGGATGGGACTTGAGGGCATTATGCTAAGTGAAATAAGTCAGACAGAAAAGACATACTGTGTGATCTCACTTTCATGTAGAATCTAAAATATCTTAACTCATAGAAACAGAGAGTAGAATGGTGGTTACCAGTGGCTGGGGAGTGTGGAAAATGAAGAGATATTGGTCAAAGGAAACAAACTTCCAATTAAAAGGTGAATGAATTCTGGAATCTAATGTGCAGGAAGGTGATTATAGTTAATAATCCTACCTAATAAAAGGGTAATATGCAAATTGATCCTAACAGAAGAACGACCAGGAACGACTGGTCGCTATGATACGAACTGACCACCAGAGGGAAGACGCTCAATGCAGGAGCTGCCCCCTGGTGGTCATTGCGCTCCCACAGGGGCAGCTCTGCTCAGCCACAAGCTGGGCTGAGGGCTGTGAGCGCAGCTACGGTGGCGGGAGCCTCTCCCGCCTCCTCGGCAGCACTAAGGATGTTCGACTGCGGCTTAGGCCGGCTCCTGGACTGCCAGAGGAATGTCTGACTACCAGCTTAGGCCCCATTCCCCAGGCAGCAGGCCTAAGCTGGCAGATGGACATCCCCCAAGGGGTCCCAGACTGTGAGAGGGAGCAGGCCAGGCTGAGAGACACCCCCCCTCCACCGAGTGCATGAATTTTTGTGTACCAGGCCTTTAGTACTGTATTATATACTTTAAACTTGCCAGAGAGTAGATCTTACATGTTCTCATCACACACACACAAAAAGAAACAGTAATAATATGACATAATGGAAGTGTTAGCTAACACTAAGGTGGGAATCATTTTGCAATATATAACTGGGTCAAATCAACAGGTTGTACACCTTAAACTTGTACAAAGTTATATGTCAATTATATAGCCTTGGATGCTGGAAACACGACACCAGCATGGTCCTCAGACCAGCGGCAGGGTCATCATCCGGGGCCTCTTAGCCATGCAGAGTCTCGGGCCCCACCCCCGGCCCACCAGTGAGAATCTGCCGTTTAGTAAGATCTCCGGGTGACTCATATGCACACAAACAGGCTAGAACACAAAGGATGATGACTTCATCGTATGAAAAAAAAATGATGAACATAGAATTCCATGCCCAATGATCAATTGAGTATAAAGGCAGAATCAAAGCACTTTAAGGCAAAATACAAAATACAAAAAATTTACCATTCGGGTGAGTGATGTTGGTAATGGGGGAGGCCATGCCTGTGTGGGGACAGGGTATATAGGAGACACCTCTGTACCGCCCTCTCAATTTTATTATAAAGTTAAAAATACTCAAAAGATGGGATTTTTAAAAAAAGGCTAGTATTTAAAATTATAAATGTAACCAATAAAAAGTGTAATTTTTAAACATTGGGAGACAGAAGGAAAGACTAAGTGAACTAAATGCTACGTTTTCACCTTTCATCATCTTTCATAGCAGGAAGTCAATAGCTATTGCCTAAATTAGCTCAGTAAATCGTGATGTATGATGTGGATATGGAGCGAAAAGCAGAAACAGGATATGTTTTCACCGGATCCGCAGCGATTCTTTTCTAGAGCGGAGCGTTAGTGACTTGTTTGGAGGCCCACTGAAATGTTCCCTGCGCTGATTGATGAGAATAACATAAACAAGTCCACATCGTTATTGTAGTGACACATTAAAGGTTTACTTACCGGCAGTGGCAGTCCAGTGCAGTGTATTTCTGGTCAGTAGGCAGTTTTCCTCCCCTTGGTTGAATCAGAGATTCGGGCCGTTGGTTTTCTTGTGATTCTGGTATCCTGCAGGTCCCAGACTCTTCCTTGGCCAGTGGAGGGGACAGGAGAGCAGGGAAAAGGCAAACTCCCTTCTTCAGTGACCCAGCCCAGAAAGGGCTGCTCACTTCCACTCTCATTCCCGTGGAGAGAACTGGTCCTGGCCCCACCCGAATAAGGAGGGCTTGGACCTGTAGCTCTTGGTGACAGTCTTACCTTACAGAGGGTGAGCTCAAACTTTTGGTGGCAACAAACCATTTCTGCCACATCCTATCCACATCCAAATAGCCACGTAGACATGGCACCCACCCCTTGCCCTCTCCTCAGAAAGGACATGTGGATGCTGGACACTGGACAGCCAGGTATCCCGTGGCTAGAAAGGATGGCGTGTTGATCAAATCTGCTTTGAGTTGTTTGAATTTTATTAATTCCTTTCCCTTGCTCTGGTGTCATTGAACCATACATCATTTTGTAATTGTTTTCTGTCATTTAGGAGATATGTCAAAAGACATATCTACGGTCTACCATAACTAGATAGCATGTCCTCTTTGTAACTTAATACATTGGCATCTTAGTGGAAGGAGGTGTGACAAGAGAAGAGGCAGCATGCTGCTCCCTGCTGGCAGCTTCCTCACCTGGGGGACTTAGAACAAGTCCTTTAACAGCTCCACTCATTGTGTCCTTGCCTGGAAGATGAGGGACTTGTTGGGCTTTCCCAACCCTTTCAGTTTCAAACTTCTGTTCCCTTTATAATTCCATCCATCAATGAACTGATAACAGTTGAGTTTCTGGAATGCAAATGACAGGCCATAGTCTGAGTTATAAGCATAGTGACTCTTCAGGTCCTTTCCCTCCCCTGCAGTCTGTCAACAAACCTCACTCTTGAATAGCGAGGCTCAAAGAGAAACAGAGGTTGAGTAACAGCGTGGTAGCAAGAAGGCTGGTGAGAAATTTCCATCAGTGGCAGAAGAGAAAGGTTTTATTGAATTCGGCTTGTCAGCCCCACCACAAAGCCCTCCTCGGCTAGAAAGGTGATAGAGTCCCAGGCATTTCACAGTTCCCCAAGCAGCCACCTTCCCCATGAGGGAGGCAGAACTGGTTATTTTCATGGCTTTCTTAGTTTTTTTTTTTTAAAATAGGTTCATGGTTCAAACATAAAAAAGTACAAAAAGGTAAAGGGTGAAAAGCTTTCGGCCCACCCTAGTCCCCCATCTGCCCAATTCTCCGTCCTCAACCTCCCCCCAAAAGAAATAACTACTGGTATTAGGTCATTTCAGAGAGTTTTACACATATACATTCTTTCCCCCTCTTCTGCCTTTGTGATGATTCTTGTTACTCTCTGTTCTGACCTTGTGTTAATTTACTATACCAGGGAGTTCGCTCTATTATCTGTACAGAAAGCTCACCCTTTTATGTTTCATAGAATTATATGTATAACATATTTTACCAATTTCCTAATATGGACATTTCAGTTGTTTCACAAGCTACGCTTTAGTAATTTAAAGTTGTATGAAACAAAACTTTTGTGATCACAAGCTACGCTTTAGTAATTTAAAGTTGTATGAAAGGTATTTCACACACTATGTATGAATATATACATAAATTCCTCAGAGTGGCAATTTTGATACTTTCAAATTACCCTTCATTGACCTTTTTTCTACATGAGGACAGGTGCTGAGAATGTGTGATTGCAAATCCAGGGATGTATACAGCTTGCGTGCACACGGGTGTGATTTTCCTGAGTTGGAACTAGCTGGGGGTGGGTAACGCCAGGTCAGACAGGTTGATACAGTGGGGCCTTGACTTACAAGTGTCCCGACTAATGAGTTTTTTGAGATACCAGCTGTCTCTTGGCCGATTTTTTGCTTTGAGTTGACAGAGTAATTTGAGTTAATGAGCTCCTTAACGAGCTCGGTCTCGGAACGAATTAAACTCATAAGTCAAGGCCCCACTGTACTAGAAGCTGAAGCGGGCACCCATGTGGTGGGCAATCGGAACAGCAGCTCACCCAAGTGCAAGCTGCAAGAGCGAGGCTCGGTCGCAGCACAGCGTGCTGGGCAGTCACGGTGGCAGATGTGAGCTGAGCACCGCCAGTGTCTGCACAGGCACTTAGTGAGCCAGAGCCCAGGGCCTGGACACCAGCTTGTCAGAGGCTCCGGAAATAGCAGTTACACACGCATCACAAAATAGCCTACGAGCCAGACTCCCTGGGCCCGTGGGATTCCTGCCACCACACCTGCATTCACAGGGCCTTAGGATTGGGACAATGTCATTTAAGCTCTAGTGAGGGGAACGGGGGTAGTTCTTAAAAGTGGAGCAGCCTTGCTTGCCTATTTTATATAAGGAAATATATATATTTAAATATAATATATACTTTATGTACAGGATGTCCCCCCAAAAATATATACACGCTTTAACAGCTGACAGCTCAATTTTGAGAATGAAATGTATTTTAATAAACACCGCCTTTACAATTATTCAAAGTGTGTGTATGCATTTTGGGGGGGGACACCCTATATTTATGTTACATAGGATATATTTAAATATAGCACATTTACATTATTTATGTGTATAATATTTATATAATATATACTTCATATACATGGGAGTGGGCAAAAGTAGGCTTACAGTTATAGTACAAATAAATAAAATAAAATTAATAAATAATAACACAAGAATAAACTCTGGGTTTTGCATACTAACAAGCGTGAACCTACTTTTGTCCACCCCTGTATATTATATTAACATGCATAATATAAAGTATGTTTTAATATATATAAATATATATTTAAATAAGGACATATATTTATATATACGTTATTTCCTAGAGCAGTTTTAGGTGCACAGCAAAATTGAGCTGAAACTACAGAGAGTTCCCTTCCACCCCCATCCGCACATGCGGTCTCCTCACTGTCGACATGCTGCACCCGAGGGCGCATTTGTTACAACCGATGAGCTACAATGACGCGCCATCCTCACCCAAAGTCCACAGTTCACATTAGGGTTCATTCTCGGTGTGGCACATTGTAAGGGTGGACGAGTACATTTTTTATTCTTGTTCTTAGTGTCCTATTACCTCATTTAACTCGTGAATAACACTATGCAGTGGATGCTATTGCTACCCCCATTTAGAGGAGAGGAAACTGAGGCACAGTGAAATGACTTGTCCAAGGTCCCGTAGCTAGTGAGTGTTGGAACTGAATTGGAAGCCAGGCAGTCTGATTCAGCGTGTTTTTAACCACTATCCTGTCTCTGACTCAATTCCCGGCTCTTACTAGGACATTCTCTAGCCTCTCCCCACCCCTCCTCCAGGTGGCAGTAGAGGGCTCTCTGTGTTCTTACTCTGCAGGGCTTCCCCGTAGCCTCATGGCCGCTGGAGGAATCTTTGAGAGACTGCTGTTCTCTGCAGCAGAAGCCTTGGGTGCGGAAGGGCAGGAGCTGTGGGTTGGCTGTAGCCACGAGCATGAGAGTTACTGGTGCGGGGGACAGAAGGGAAAAGGGAGGGTGAGGCTGGGAGTCATTGAGAGGGGAAAGGAGCAGGGACAGTGACTCTGGACTCCAGGTCAAAGACACCTGAGATTAAAGGACAAGGGTGAAGATTGCAGGAGGGATGAACATGGGACCAATCCCCTTGGCAAACGGCTGACCAGACAGTATACTACTTAGTTCTGGGTCACAGCCACAACCAGCGTTTTCACTCGTTCATTTCTTTGTTATTCATTATCTCCTGTTATTTGGAGAGAAATTTCTGATACATGAGAGAAGTCCTGTGGCTGACGACTGAAAAGGAAGACGTGGGAAAATTAAACCAATTAGGGAATTGTGTGATGAGCAATGCAATCTCTCACCTCAGTCTTCGCTATGAAATCATCAGTAAAATCGGCACTATTTTTGTTTGTTTGATTTTTGTTAATCCTCACCTGAGGATATTTTTTCTATTGATTTTTAGAGAAAGTGAAAAGGAGGGAGGGGAGAGAGAGAGAGAGAGGTGAGAGAGAGACACACATGGATTGGTTGCCTCCTGCACGTGCCCCAACTGGGCTGGGGATAGAATCAGCAACCTAGGCACATGCCCTTGACCAGGAATTGAATCCATAACCCTTCATTGTGTGGGCCAATATTCTACTTAGCCACATCAGCCAGGGCCACACTATTTTTTTTTTAATATATATATTTTTATTGATTTTGAACCCTGAGCTCCTGGTTCCGTTGGTCTATGCTCAACCACTGAGCCACACTGGCCCGTCTATGCTATTTTTTTAAACAAATCAAATTAAGAAGACTTCCTTTGGAGAAGCTTGTGTCTTCCCTTAAGGTGACTGAGAAGTTCTGGGTCCTAGAAAATCAGGTTTGAATTTCACTGATCTGTACATATTAGGGCCTAAATGAGATCAGTTAACTAGAAGAAGAGTGTAGAGTGCAGATACCCTATCTCTTTACATTCTAGTCAGCAGGTCCAATGAACTCTTAAGAGTGTCCAAACGATCCATGAATAATTTTAAGAGAAGCTCGTTTTCTTCTTTCTCCACATTGTGTTTCTTTCCCTGATAACATTCTGTAATGTGACTAAATTGAGAGAGTTGATTATTGTGGGAGGCTTGGAATCAACATGGGCTTTCTGGCTCATCAAATTCAAATTTAAGTCATCACCAACATTGCTACCTAATAGTTACTTAATAGATTTGGGGAGTTATGAAGCCATATTGTCAGGGAGCAAATCTTCTGGGATTCAGCTCTGTTTAATCATCTCATTTATATCAGATTTGGGGCATAACTGAAAAAATGGTTGAGGACTATGCCAGCACACTGCTGCTTTCTTGACCTGTGAATAAAAAAAGAAGCTTGGAAACAAGAATTTAATTTGAAGCTTCATAATTAGGATCGTGGCTGGCATTCTGGTGTGAATTTTAAAAGAAAATGCTAGAGAGAGCTACAGCAAACTTGAGGGAATAGAAAGAAGCAAGTTAACTGACTTTCTAATGAGCCAAATAATTTGTAAAAGTAACAATAGCAGTAAATTTGAGGTGATGTGGTCTCAAAGGAACGAGTACACTTTAATGAATTACTGTTCAATTCATCCTTGGCCTGATATTCACGTTCCCACCAGCGTGAAGCACTGAGCCTCTGACAACTAACAGCTGACCTGATTTTAGAGATTTACCGTCTTTACCACTATAGTATTGTGTCTATGGCCCTCTGTGTAATAACAGAAATATCAGAACAATGGCTGAAATTGATTATAGCTGGTGATTTAATAGCCTTGAACTGAAGGTAATGTAGCAACAAAGATAATAAACGTGGTGGGGTGAGGAAGGAAAGTTGTGCAGGGGCATCAAGAAAGGGATTTAAAAGGGGGGAAAATGACAAAAAGGAAGAGAAAAAAATGCCAAGTTTTTGCAACCCCCCCATAAATATGGGTTATGTAGATATGTGTGACTTATACCAGGGGCATTTCACAAAAACTCAGACAGACCTTTAATTGGTTTTGATTTCCAGAGAATACCCTTTGAGTTTTCCATAAAATTTGTAAGAGTTCCCCTCTGAGTTTCCATGATTGCCTTAAGCTTATTTCATGCATTTTATTGGAATCAGAATAATATATGAATGATTTGATTGTTAACGTGCTAGACAGAGGGCCAGACAATAGGAAGTCTGCATACATTCAGAACTTTCTCTTTAGTCAAAGGCTGGGTCGTGATTAGAGCTTTCGGGTTGGCCCATCGGAATGAATCCAAGTGGAGGGATTCATTTTCCGGCCTGGTTAAGTGGTAGCCACAATGACACAGATTTCAAGGTGGATGAAAGTGCCCAGACTAATTTTGTATTAATCACAGAAGAATGTGTTCGTCCAAACGGCCTCCTGTCCCTCTGTTCACTCTGCAAGAGTAAAGGCCTGTGTTAAAGATGTGGCCATTGGCCAAACCATTGTTAAAGCCCTGTTTTGGATTTGACTTCAGTGCTTGAACCAGAGTCTTTTCAGTAATCTTGGCTGCTGCACATCTTCAACCTTTAGGGGTGGGTGTGACATTTGGGGAGCAGCAAACAGCATTCGCAGCAAAATCTTGTAAACAAGGTGGGTGATAAGACTGGGTGATGCCCTTTGAGGTTAAAAATCAAATATGACTAAATATGACTGTAGAATATTAAAAATGATTAACTGGGAGCTTCAAAGCCCTTCAATTAACTTGGAAATCCATTCCAATATAGGAGTGGCCAGAGTGTTTTGAGCAAAGGCAGTGCCCTTGGAACCTGTTAGTATAGAGTCTGCCAAGGTGACCAATCTAAAAGGGATTACACCAATGTAGATGTTTGTTTAAAAAAATCAATTGAATCACTTTATGGGCTTAGTGAAATGTAATAGGAAGAACATGAGCAATGAGAGCCAGATGGGTCTACCTCCACCCCTTTCAGCTCTGAGTGACCTTGGACAATTTATTTAAGCTGTCTGAGCTTCTGCTTCGAAATTAGCAAGTGGAGATCATAATTTCCATTGGGACTGTTGTCAGGGTTAGGAATATAGCATGTAAAGCGCCGCATATACTGGCCTACACGTAGTACAGGGTATGTGGTTATTGTTTGATGGATTTATTTATACCCAACCTTATTTCCAAATGGATTAAGTGCTTGTTTTCTGTCCCTACATGGCCTTATTCAGGAAAGGGTAGCATCAATAAATGGACCATGTTCTCAAGTTATTTATATTAACATTGTTTCAATTTTTTCTTTTTCAATACTATGTTAACTATATCTGCTAAGTAATAATTATGATATGGACAAAAATGCACTAGTTACTGTTAAATAGCACTTATACTAGTAAAGTGTCAGATACTGTTCTAAGTATTTTATATATAAACATATCACCCAATAATCCTGTGATGTAGGTAATATTACTATCCCCATTTTAGAAATGATAAAATTGGAGCATTTGCTATGAGTAAGTTATCTAAAGTGAAAGAGCTAGTAAGTGATGAAACCAGGAAGCAAATTCAGGCAGTCTGTTGCCCACACCTGTCCCCTTAACCACTGTCATGCTTCACTAAGTATCATTGGATGATCCTTTAAGGATCTGTTTGATATCTGAAGACTACCAAGCACCTTCATGGCTAACACTTATAAGTATGGAGGGGGCTAACCTTTGAGGTAAAAAATCAAATATGACTATGGAATACTGAGACTGATTCGCTGGTAATTTAAAATCCCACAAGTTAGCTTTGAAAGCTGTTCCAATAAGGGCATGGCCAATGCGTTTTGAGCAAAGGCCTTGAAACACGTGTAGTGTCTACCAAGCCTGTGGGAAGAATCAGGACCCACTCACCTGTGTTGAGCAGGTGCTAGAAGGCAAATTCAGTTGCACGAATGGACAAAGGTTCCATTCAGCAAGCTAGTCACTATCTTTAAGGGATATGGCAACCATCAACAAGTAGCCATCCAGACAGGCTGTTGGCATTCTTGATCCAGAAAAGAGGTATCCAAGGTGATGAGGCAGCGAAAATTGGGGCAATCTGTCCACGGGGGACAACTCAAATCACAGGATGGAGGATCAGGGTCCAGATCCTAATTCTTGGGGAAGGAACAAAGCTAGGTCTAAATTGGGATTGCATAGAGACTGGGAATGGGCTGAGCCTATAGTTGATGGACAGTAGAAGGTTAAGTAGCCTCACTGTGGGAAGAAGAAAGGTGTAGAGCAAGCATGTCAAACTCGCGGCCCGAGGGCCACATTCCTCATTTATTTGGCCCATAGAGGCTGCAACACAGAATCAGGCTGGCTTTTATGCCTATTATGCTTCCTGTGTGGATTTCCTCCATCAATTCCCTGAATGCTGAGTAGCCTGGGGAGAGACAGTGCAGTGCATCTAGGAAGACACAGCAGAGTCTGGTGCAGTATTTCTTCTTAGGGTGCCACCTTCATGATTTTTACTATAGCTATACTTTTTCTTATTCTACACTTTTATTTCATTGAAATAGTTATTGATTTATTTCTTTGTCATATACCAACACGAGTATTACACTTTTGGTATCAGCTAGGATCCCAGTAGGAAATAGATAGGGCACTCAAATTAGGTAACATGCAGGGAGACCAAGAGATGAATAGAGGGACTATTTACAAAGCAGTGGACTTGTGGGATCCCACAACCCCTACTACCCATAAGGCTGAAGGGGAGGGGAGGGAGCCATCAAGTGAAACCATGTGGAGAGGGACCATTTGACAGGGGCTATGCCTTCCAGACTAGGGGCATTGCCAGCCTGAGATAATATTGTAGGGAGGGAACTGGGAGAATAAATATCCCAGCCTCAGTCTCCACCCTTTCTCTGATGTCCCATCAGAGCTCCCCATTGGCCAAACCCAAACAGAAGCCAGAGGAACTGGGAGCTCTTGAGGCAGCCCAAAGAGGCACAGAGCAGGGTGGAGAAGGTACCAAGTGGATCTGGAGGGGAAAACTGAAGATGACCAGCTCACACATCTTCATCAAAGTGGGCTAGGGTCAAGGACACAGCCCTGAGGTCCAACCACAGAGACCTCCCTCAGGTTGGCATCTAGCCGTTCAGCAACATTCCTTGTGTTCAGGTACTCAACTTACTCTGAAACCATTACCAATACTACCTGTCAAGCCATACTTTACAGTTTCAGGCACAAAAGATATTAGGGGAAATGAAATTCCACTTTGCTGAAGCAAGACGTTCTGTGTGAGGAGGGTTTTTCTGACTATGTGAGCCAATTTAAACGGAAAATGATTTTAAGGAGGAGTAATGTGTGTTCTGTATCCACCTTGGGTCCCATCCAGTATCACTAAACTTAACTTCCAAATGAATCAAAGGAGGTTAAGCTTTAATGAACTGTGTTATTCTTTCTTGTTAATAGATGCACTATGTTTAGAAGAGCCGATGATTTGCGTGTCCTCTGGATTCCCTGTAGATGTTTCACAATTGATCTACCTCCTGGAAAGAAAACGTATTTATAGGGTAGGGGAGATAGATAAGAATATCTGGATATTCTTATGCTGTCATACTTTTTTTTTTTTAATAAAACAAGAATCATTAATCTTTCAGCCTATGCAGATTGTGTGTGTGTGTGTGTGTGTACACTACATCCAGGGTATAAACTTATTTGGCAACCCCAACTGTTTGTTGCTATGGAAACTAACACATCACCCCAGTCTCTGTGTCATTGGCAGCCCCTCCGATGGCTTGGTGGTAGACGTCTTGTTGACTGGAACAGTATGTGTGCAGGTGGAATAGAATAGGCCAAAGTCCCAAGAAATAGGACTTTCCTTCCAACTCCACTGGGGGGAGATGAGGACCATTCATTAAGTCCATGGGAAGTAATTGTACTTCTTAAATATATGCAAAAGAATGAGTACTTACATAAATGGAGTCATGTTCATCCAAGTTTTTTCAGGAGAGAGGAGAGCTGGGAGTATTCTGTTCCATTGATCAGTGTGTTTGTTTCTCTGCCAGTACCATGTTATTTTGATTATAACTCTGTAATATACATTACTACCACCCTGCAACTCCCCATACCCACCAACACAATACCCTTCGGTGTAACCACCTGGTATAATTCATTTTGTTCTTTTTTTTTACATTAGATTTTGTCTTCAGTATGCTCCTTCTTCTACTTGTCGATGTGCTAAAAGGGAGAATTTAGTGGAAATTCTTATCAGTGACTGCTGAAGGACAGATCAACCAAAGTAACTTACAGCCTTCCCTCCTATTAGTCCCAAACCAACATGAACCTCAGCTAACATTATGAGATACCTGGATTCAACTGCTGAATCATTAAACGTTTTATTTCTAAATGGTGCAGTGCAGTGGCGTTCCCTCCCTTTGTTTGCCTTTTCCAGCCTGGCTGTGGAGCCTCCCAGAACCAGGGGTCAGAAAGCCACCTGAGCTTCACTCCTGGCAGCCTGGATTCCCTCACTCCTGCAGCCGTGATGCCACACCCCCCCCTCTCCATGTTGTGGAAGGGCTCCGGCTGAGGGGACTGCCTTGCCTGTGTATTCCAGGTCAGCCGGCCTTTGTAGAGGCAGAGGAATCTTCTTTGACCAGCTGCTCCTTGTCCTGCTCTCTCAGCCTCCAGAGGTACATGGGTCATCACTAAGGACATTGATCGGATGATGGCACCCGTCTCTTAGGTTGTAGGCCCTAGGATGCTTATGAGCTCGTGAGGTGCAGAACCTGTGTGAACAGCAGCATTTACATGACTCACAAAGGTGATGCAGTTGCTGTTGTTGTAGCTCTAGGCTCCTTTTGTAGCTTGAACCTATTTCTACTTTGCTCTGATCACCTGGTATTATAATCACTAAAGAGTCTGCCCTGGAGGGCTGGGACCACGAGTTAGAAACTTTGTGGCCCCTTTGCCTTGCACGGTGCATGGCACATGTCCAGTAAATACTACCTGGGTCAACGCACTCGAATGCAGGGAAATGCTGAATTACTACAACTCTTCGGGCACTTAGAGCATCAGGAGGTGGATGAGGCTGTATGGGTGGATGAGGCAGCAGAGATTTGAGATGGAGGGACAGACTGAGTGCTTCTCCAAAGGCTGAGCATGCCAATGTCTAGAAGGCCCCAGATACCAGGGGTAAATTATTTTCTTTTTAATCATGAAAAATGCATTAACTACTTTCTATGTACCCTCTGTGCTTGGCACTGGGAAATCTATAATAATAAAAGGGTAATATGCCAATTAGACCGGATGTCAATCCATACGTCCTTCAGGACAAAGCCGGGGCTGGAGGGAAGCCAGGGCCGGCAGCCGGGGGAAGGAAGGCCTATTCTTGCACGAATTTTTGTGCATTGGGCCTCTAGTCAAAGATAAATGATAGGTCCTCTTTTCCCAAGGACTTCATGTTTATAAAGAATTGTTACTCAGAATGACAGGTACTATAATAATGACGTATATGATAGACAAGTAGCATGGGGAAAAGGGAGGGGTGAATCAGGCCTTATCAGCCCCCTGCTTATAAGCCCCATGCAGCATGCCACTGCGCCTGAAATAAAATCCAAATTCTCTACCCTGATGTACCAGGCTCTGTCCCACCCAGCCCCTTCCCCGCTCTGTCCTCATCACCCACCACACCACCCCTTGCTCACTCCCCAAACATTATTTCTGTCCTTGGACAGACCAAGTCCTTTCTCTCCTCAAGGCTTGCCCTCAGATCTTTCTGCTTGGTTGCCTCTTTCTTTAGCATTCAGGCCTCTGCTCCATTATCACTTCCTTTGGCCACAGTCTACATAACCTCCTCCACTACCCTGTTATAGTTTCTTCCCAAACCTTTTCACTGAAGTTATCTCGTTCATTTAGTAACATAATAGTTGTCTATTTTCCTCTCCTTTCCGTTCACCATCCCTGCCCCATGCACTACGATGGTGGGTTCCTGAGAGCAGAGAGGCCTGTCTGGCTGGGTCCCTTCTCTGCCCCAGCGCCTGGAACATTGCCTGGAGGCCAGCACATAATAGAAACGCATCAAGTATGAATTTGCTCTGGGAAAGAGAAGAAAGATTCACCAAAGAAAAGTTGTAGGTAAAAAACAGCTGAGGATAGGAAAGGTGTGAGGGCCAGTGTCAGGACTCTGGGAATGAGCATACAGGTTGCAAGTGAAATGTGCAGGTGAGGCCTGAGGAGCAACATGGCCTGAAGGCTTTGTTTGCCAGGACCCTAGATCTAGAGAGTGGGTCAGACGGAAAATTCACCAGTTCTATCCCTTCCCAGGTGTGTGATCCAGGCAATCACCTAACCCTGCAGTGCCCCCATATCCTCATTTTTAAATGAGCTGATAATACTTTCTATAAGGAGAATATAAGAGTACTCTCTCTGTAGGCTTGTGTGAAGATTCGATGACTCAGTATGTAGAAAATGCCTAGTAGTGCCTGGTAGATAGTTGGCTAAGCATTTGCACTAGAGTGGAGTCGCTGAAGCGTTTGAGAAATAGGTTTATAGGAGTGAGGTTTGTATTTTAGAAAGATCAGCAGGCTGGCAGTGGGGAGCGTGGACTGCAGGGGGCTGAGAAATTAGTCAAGGAAACAATTGTGTGGGCAAGACAGACCAAGACTGGGCAACAGTGAGGATGGTACAAGAGTTATTAAGACAATGGACTCAGTCATCAGTTTGGGGAAGGAGATGAGGCAAAGAGACAAGTAGTTAATGATTCCTGGACATGGGGCTTGGGGAATTGTGTGGCTGGGAGTGCCATCCACCCACACAGGAAATACAGGATGTGGGCCAGGCAATCACCTAACCCCAGGTTTGGGAGCCTGCGGCAGGTTGATTTTGAGTGCTGCGGGAACTCAGGGGAAGGGGGAGATGCTACTCAGCAAGAAAACTCACCTCTCCCTACATGGCAATATAATATTCACAAGCAAGCCCTGTACTTATTGGTACTTAATCAATGTTAGCGCTTAATATTTCGTGTTTATAATTTTTGCCTTTAAAGCAAATACTGTGAGAAATTTCTTTGTCCACATCTGAGGGTTGGACAAGATTCTGAGATTTCTATAAGTAGAATTAGTGGAGCAAAGATATGGAGATTTTAACTCATCTTGCCAAATTCCTTTTCAAAAAGGTTATATATATATATTCTCCAGATATTTTGGGATTCTTTAAAATCAGCTTTAATATTCTTTTATAAATACCATCCCAAAAATTGCTAGGATATGGGGAACAGTTCTCTCGTGTGCTTCCTATGGTCGTGATCATCAATGTCAGCTCCGTCTTTAAGCGTTGCTAGTTGCGTTTGTCCTAGAGAAGTTCCTCAAGTAAATACCTGTTATTAATTAACATGTTGGCAATACCACAGTCCAAACTTTATTCTTGAAACCATGGCAATAAGTGAAATATAAGCACTCCATGCATAAATACTCCCCTGAGGCTTGGGAGGGGATATAAGGAAAATGTACTCAGTGAATATAAAGCTCCACATTATCAGACTGCATTGTTATAACAGTAGTTTCCCCCAAAGGACGGGTTTCTTGCAACTTTCTGTTCTATGATGTAGTGTACGCACTTGCGTAGAAATTTCGTTTCATGTGAATTAATACACGTGCTCTGACAGGGCACCATTCATTGGTCGAATAAAATTATAATGTAGACTAAATTAAAATTTCTTTCTCATGCATGTAAAATAGAAAAATCTATTTTCATTGAAGACAGTGACTTGGTCAGTTCTACAAGTGATTATCATGAACTGTTGGCCATCCGGGTGCTTCGGATGGTTGTTACTGTATTTCTAACTCTGACCACACAGAGCTGACACACCACAGGGGAATAGTACCCAGGAGGAGTGTTTGGATGCTTAGTATCCCTCTGTGGACCCTTGTTTTGTGTCTATCAGACTTAGTTTGTACATAATAGAGTTTTTAATTGGTTGTCTTTTTCAGAGAGTCCTTATAAAGGAAGCATGGCTAGAGTGTTCTTGCCCATGTGTTGTACTGAATATTTGTTTTGTATTTCCCATGACCCACTCCCTGGAGGCCACTTAACCAGGGGGGCCCCCAGCACTAATACTTGCCTCTTCTGTTCAGAGCATTAGCCATCCATCGAAGTGTGAATGGAGACTCAGACTTGCTTTCGGAACACGCTCTTATACCTAGTCCCTGTCCCTGTTCTCTGGTGGAAATGGGTAAAGAGGTTGGCCTTGTTATCCAGTTCTGGCTATAATAGTAATTCATGGAATTTTAGATCCAGTGTATGGGGGAAGTGAGCTAGTCAGTCTCTTTAAGTGTATTTGTCAGAACTCTGGCCTCTAGGGGAGATGAGTGCGGTATGGCCTTGTCATTGGGAAGTGACCAGGAGATAGATGGTCTGTGGGAATGCTAATCATGTGTCCACCTCTAGAAAATGTTTCCTAGTCGAGTAAGTTTGGGAAATGCTGAATCCTATGTCTCCATCCCCATGAATATTCACAACGAAACGGCAACTCTAAGTCAGCATTTCCCAAACTTATTTGACCAGGGAGCCTCTTTTCCCTGCATAATAGCCGTTAACATCCTGCTGTAGGAAATGAGTCCAGTCTTCTAGTGGATGGAGGACCAGAAAATGAAGCCACTGGTGGGAGTAACCGCAGGGAATAGCAGGAGAACCCACTGGTGGTGGACGCCTCCCTCAGAATGGGCTGCCTATTTGCGCTGATAGCAATGGCTTCAAAACATGTTGAGATTTTGTTTTCCTTTGAAATTTATTTAAAGAATCGTTTCTAAGGTTATTTAGGATCCTAGTTTATAGAGAATTATCCCCTAGCACAGTGGTTCTCAACCTTAGCTGCACATTAGAATCACCTGGGAATTTTTTTAAAATCCTGATTTCTGGGCCGGAAATTCTGTTTCTTTGTTACTAATGTTGTGCCCCCCCCAACAAAGAAACAGAATTTCCTGAGGATGAGGCCCAGAAATCAGGATTTTAAAAAAAGATTCCCAGGTGATTCTAATGTGCAGCCAAGGCTGAGAACCACTGACCTAGCTGAGAGAAAATGTGTCAATCAGCCCATTCCATTTGGTAGCACTCCTTATTCACCTGCATCAGAAATGGAACCTGAATAGTAAACACCTTGGAGAACAAAGGCGCAGGAGGCCCTCCCGTCGCAGGGGTGGGGGAGGGAGAAAGCCAGTAAGCAATTAAACAAGTACATGTGTAATTAGAAATTACGGGAAACCAAGAAAATGAACTAGGTGCTGTCAGACTGAGCTTACATTTGCAATCATTTTTTAAATTGGCCCAGATTCAGAAGGGATCGATAGCAGCTGCTTTTCTGGCCATCTTGGTGGTGCGCTCAGGACCACGGCCTGAACCACTTAACGCCCCCTCCTCTCCCTCTTGTCTCTCCAGGCGGGCGAAGCAAAATGAGCGCGCAGTGAGCCGGCCCAGCCCCTCTCGCAGCCGTCCCCGACGCCCACCATGAACCCCTTGGAGGGGGCCGCGGAGGTGGAGGTGACCGACGAGGCGGCAGGCGGGGAGGTGAACGAGTCGGTGGAGGCCGACCTGGAGCGCCCCGAGGTGGAGGAGGAGCAG
>NW_006291965.1:2542438-2568942 GCF_000327345.1 Myotis davidii
GGCTGGGCAGCAGCGGGCGGCGGGCACCGTGGTGGGCGAGGCGGTGCAGCGGTACAGCAAGGAGAAGAGGGATGCCATCTCGCTGGCCATCAAGGATATTAAGGAGGCCATCGAGGAGGTGAAAACCAGGACCATCCGTTCGCCTTACACCCCCGACGAGCCCAAAGAGCCCATCTGGGTCATGCGCCAGGACATCAGCCCCACCAGAGATTGCGATGACCAGAGGCCCGGGGATGGAGACGTAAGTACGCGCGGCCAGGAGAGGAGACGAGTGCGGTGTGGCCTTGTTTGTCATTGGGAAGTGACCAGGAGAGAGATGGTCTGTGGGAATGCTAACCATGTGTCCACCCTAAGCCTCAAAAATAGCGTGCACGTAAGCGCGAGTGAAACACGGGTGGTTGGGAGTTAAAGTGTTAAATGAGCTTATCAGACCATAGAGCAGTGGTTCTCAACTGTGGCTGCTCACCTGGGAATCTAAAATCCTGATTTCTGGGCCACATCCTCCGAGGCCCAGCTACCCTCATCCGAGGATGAGGCCCAGAAATCAGGATTTTAAAAAGATTCCCAGATGATTCTAATGTGCAGCCAAGGTTGAGAACCACTGCCGTAGAGGGATTGCTGTGGATCAGTGGTTTTCAGGCTGCTGCTAGAACACTTGTTCAGAAATGGATTTCCAGGCGCACCCCGCCCCCACCCACGCCTTCCCGCCCCCCTTTCTCATTTAGAAGGTTTGGTGTGGGGCCTGAGAATTTGTAGTCCTGCTTGAATGAGGAAAGCCTTTATTGGAAAGGAGTATTGCTAAGGGGAGAAAGGTGCTATTGTAATGAGGGACGTGGGAGGGAGGACCCGCAATAGGGTAATCTCTGACTCTGAGATCTGCAGGAGCCCCTAGGGTTTGGCAGGAAAGGGGCTTCTTTTATAGGGAAGAGTAAACAAGGCGGGAAAGGATGGGTATGAGGAAGTGGGCAGAAAGCATGGCAGATGAGAAAATGTTTTAACCTGAGACCAGCCTATTGTCCTGAGAGGTTGTTGAGGAGGGATTGTTGACTAGCCAGCGTTCAGAGACCGGGAGAAAGGAGAGGAGCTTAACCAAAGATTGGTTTACAAGCATTTTGTTCTGATTAATCCCAAGTTCAGCTGATCGTCTGTCAGGTAACGAATGGGAACTTAGAAGTCTGTGTCTGGCTTTGTCATAGGTACCAGTGAGCAGGGAGTCTTATCTAAGTCATACGGGGGGTTCTTTGTATTAAGCTGTTTCCGAAACACTTTGGTGGGGGACCCTTAACTTTTGCCGTTCACGGGGCTCAGGTGAGGTTCAACATTGTCACTAACAAGTTCCCAGGTGATGCTGATCTGCTGGTCCCAGAACCACAATCTGGGAACCACTGATGTAAAACAACCTCTGACAGGTTGGGGACAGTTAGTGTGGCCTCCTCAGAGGAAAGATTTTGGAGCGCTTTCCTGCCAGAGTTTCTGCAGTTTGTCACCCACCTGTTCCTCACTGTGGCTTTCAGCAAGTGCTTAAAAGGTACCAGAGTATCCTTCTCATGTCACAAAAGACATGTTTTTGGTTTCAAACTGAATTGTGCTTCTTTGTGAAGAGCTACCAAAAGCTATTGCTGTCCATGTTGACATTTTACTTTTCATTTTTAAAAAACCTATGAAATTTGATAACATGACAAGCTTGGGTGTCACAGTCTATTCAAAATACACCAAGAAGGCTAATCATTGCCCCACTACCTCGCTATAAAGATCCTCTTTCTGCTCCGGCTCTCACTTTCTATTCTCCTGAAATGTTTTAAGCAATTTCATTTAAAATGGGAGCTTGGAGTAAAAGAAGGGTCAGGAGGTTAAATTCAATTTCATTTCATTCTTTACTTTATGAGTGCACTAGACTATTTCTCGGTATACCTTTTGGAGTGAGAAACCATTATTGGAAGCTGTTCTTTTTACTTATACGGAAAGGGCTGTGCAGGTCAGGGAGGTGTGGCTCGCCACCTCTTTTAGTAACAGTCAACATTTGCTGTTGGCTGATTAAATCTCCTGCACCTTTAAGGAAAGGCTGGAAACCTGTAGGAAAAGATCTTCGTGCTCCCCCACAGCAAGGGGGCAGCATTGGGTCAGTTAGTTCCAAGATGTCCTGTATCTCTCTCTCCTGTTTTCCAGACTTCACATCCAAAAGGTTCAAAACAGGGCTGCTCACCTGTAGACTTCCCCTTGACCTCCAGCATTTCCAGGTTCCTCTTGGCTAGGAGGGAGGGACTGCAGCAAGCATTTTGCAAGGAAGTGGAAACGGAGCAGGTTTTCAAAGGTGGGGAGCTGGCAAGAAGCTGGGTTCTACATTCTTTTAGAAACTTGGGAAGAGCTGCAGGAGCGTTAAGTCCAGGTGCTGGCCTCCTCCTTCAGCTTTCCCACATGTACCAGCTCCTGAAAATGACCAGCAAAACCATGTTGTCCCTGCAGCCTCATGATGAACCCCCAGCACAGCCTGCACTAGGGCAGGGCCGAGGCAGGGGGCATCTTCCTTCTGTTCATTTATGCTAAGGCTAGAGACCCGATGCACGAAAATCATGCAAGGGCTATGCCCCCGCCCACCACTGCGACTGCTTCTGCCTCGGCTCCCAACATAGTGGCTTCGTCCAGAAGGTCGTCTGGAAGGTCATCCTTCATCTGGTCTAATTAGCATATCATACTTTTATTATTATAGATAACCACTTAATCCTCTCCTTCATTCCAAAGGTAGAATTAATTATAGAATATCAGGCGATGCTTTAGAAACCCACACTGTCAGAAATTAGGCTTGATGCTAAGAAATAGGTAAGTAAGGCTTATGAATAGTTAATACCAAGCAAATCCCAAAACCTGTGCCTTAAAATATCCCACCAGTCAGTTGTAAGCCATTTAAATTTGTGTATTGTGCTTCATCTGTCATGTGTTTTTATGGGAAAGACCTTCATTTGCTACTTCTTTGATGGTATTATTGGGGGGTGGGGGTGGAGAGGGAGTATATAAATATACATATTCTGTTGATTTACACCTCAGCATCAAAAAATATTTACTGTATACTCATTCCAGTAGAAAATGGGAAGCACTATTAAAAGCAGTGTGGTCTGAAGTCTGTCCAGGAGGTACTTGTTAAAAATACAAATTACTGCCTTTCCCTTCCAAACCAGATTACCTAAGTGGAGCCCAGTGAGCTGGGATTTGGGCATTTTGTTTGTTTGTTTTCTGACTTTGTGTTAAATTGTTTTGTAAATTCTCCCGGCGATTCTTAAGCATATAAAAGATTAAGAATCATTTATTTAAATTTAAAGGAAAGTGTTCTCTGGATAGTTTCCCCATATAATAGTGGTGGGTTTGAGACTTAACTAGTAACTTTTATTAGCACAGGTATGGTTGTTGTTTTTTTTTAAAAAGGGCTGCCCTGCTGTGGTTATGGTCAGCAGACCTGGGGAAGTGGCCCCACAATTCTTATTCCAAAAGCAGTGCATTCTCAGATTGTCATGACCAGAAGCTATGCTGAAGCACATGAAAAACGCCTGTATTACCACTTGCCAGCGATAACTGCTGATAGCTCAGTCTGCTTTTAACATGACTTTTAATTCCCTCGGAACTTGAGCATTCTCCTCTTCACTTGGCGCAAGCGGGCATTTGCTTGCCGATGACCTGTACAGATGCAAAGATAGGATTGCTCATTAGCGAGAACTTATTGATCACATAGGAGATGCTCAGCATGGAGGGAAAATAATTGTTTTCTGAAATTTAAAAAAATACTTATTAATTCTTTGCTTCTAGTGAAGACTTTCTCTTTTTCAGATATGTGTTTGAAAACTGCCTGCCAGCCCCCTTCTTGAAAAGTATCGCTAATGAAGGCCCAGTTCTGAAAAGTTCCACCGCCTAGCAACCTCTTTTTAGGCAACAAAGTGGAGAACAGAGTCCTGGTAGGATCAGAGAGATGGAGGGTAGCAGCACACAGAATTAATTGGATGGTGTTGGCTACTTTGGTGTGTTCTGCAGCTTGAAATGGTGTTCAACTCCTCTCCCTCTTAAAGCTACACTAAAATGATAGTAAAATAATAAAAAACATGTAAAACCACAAGCACCACGAGACAGAGGAAACAGCAGCAGCTGAGAACAACAAAATTTGGGGATACTGGTGGTGCTCCCCACTATTCCCAGTTGTCCTCTTCTGCTGAGCACAGGGAGGACTGTACTGTCCTTCCTCGTTCCCTAGACGTCAGGCCTGGCCCTTGGAATAGGACCAGTGAGCAGAGTTCTCCCCCTGAAGCCTCAGGTCACAAGACTCAGAGCCTCCATCAGCCTGGGTCCCGAGTGAGCCTGATGAGCTGGGCTCCCTGCTGACCCTGTGGAGGTGCAGTGTGAGGGAGGAATCAACATGGGGGATTTGGTGGTTTGTTACCATAGCAGAGCCTGATCCATCCTGACAAATAACTGATAGGTTTCTGTTCCCTCTGCTGAGTGGCCGTAAGGATTTGTGCTATGGACCTTAAGAAAGGCTTGGGAATTCGGGACACCAGCAGTGTTTGAAAGTCAGTCATTAGGAGAGGTTAAATCCGTTGTCCAGCTCGTGTGGGCAGGTTACCTCTCCTCCCCCCGCCCACAGAAGACAGGAGGTACTATGAGAAGAGGGTAAGTCAGAGAAGCTCTGGAAGTGGGGGCACTAGTCGAAGCTGGAAATGGGATGAAGAGCCTGACAGAACACAGGGCTGCTGAGCTGTGAAACTCAGACTGCCTCAGAGTTCTTAGCTGTCAAGCTTAGAACCCACCCGGCCCCGCACCCCAGCAAGAGACTAGAATGTTCCTCTCTGAGGAAACAGACCCAGGAGAAGATACCGACAGACACTCATGTTTGGGGGTTCCCAAACATAGCACCTGGGTCCCTACCAGATCACCCCACAGTAAAGGTTTCTGCCATGCATGAGTTTTTTTTTGACACAGTGAAACAGACATAGACATCCAAGGATCACTAGGCATTCAAAGAACATCTCTAACATGAAAGACAAAGATACAGAAAAGCAAATGAAGAAAGGAACTTGGAGAAATAAAGGCAGTGCTCAGAGCAGAAGAAAACTATAAAACACATCAATATCCTCAGAAAGGAAAGAGAAGATAAGGGAGCCACTAAATTAGAATGCCTTTTTTTAAAATAAGAAAAAGAAATTAATTAAAATATGTGACAGCAGAAATTTAAAATTAACATTTAAGAAATCTTCAGTAGGAAGGTTAGAAGACAAAATAGAGGAAATCTTCAAGAAAGGAGAACAATTAGGGCAAAAGGAATGAAAGTAGTAGGAACATCTATATATATATATATAAATATAAAAGCCTAAGCAACAGTTGACTGGTGAACCAGTCACTCTGATGCACACTGACCACCAGGGGGCAGACGCTCAATGCAGGAGCTGCCCCCTGGTGGTCAGTGCACTCCCACGGGGAAGCGCCGTTCAGCCAGGAGCTGGGCTCATGGCTGGTGAGTGCAGCTACCACAGCAGGAGCCTCTCCTGACTCTGTGGCTGCTTTGGCAGCACTACCAAGCAGCGGCAACAGGCACAGTGGGTCAGGATGAGTGCAAGCAGTGCAGTGCCCGGCCCCAATTCTGGCTCCTCCCTGGGGATTGGGCCTACACTGGCAGTCTGACATCCCCTGAAGGGTCCCGAATTGAGAGAGGGCACAGGCTGAGCTAAGAGACACCTCCCCCTCCCCCGGTGCATGATTTTTGTGCACCAAGCCTCTAGGTCATCGGTTCTCAACCTGTGGGTCGTGACCCCTTTGGGGATCAAATGACCCTTTCACAGGGGTCACCTAAGACCATCGGAAAACACATATATAATTACATGTTGTTTTGTGATTAATCACTATGCTTTAATTATGTTCAACTTGTAACAATGAAATTGGGGGTCACCACAACATGAGGAACTGTATTAAAGGGTCGCGGCATTAGGAAGGTTGAGAACCACTGCAGTAGATAAATAAAATGGAGACATTATGAAAGATTATTTCCTAGAACCAAATGACATGAGATTTCCCTGATTAAAAGGTTCCACTGGGTACCTAGAACAATGAAATAAAAAGACCCACAGAAATTTCAGAAAACTGTGGAAAAAGAGAAGATCCTGCAGGTTTACAAATGATCAGGAATCACAATGGTGTTGGGCTTCTCAGAAAACTGGAGACCTACACACAGTAATTTCCAGTTCAGTGTGAAGGTGGAATACAGATGTTTTTAGATATTCAGGGTCCCAGAAAATATCCCTCCCCTACACCCTTTCTCAGGAAGCTACTAGGCAATTGCTCCCTCCAAATGGGAGCATAAATCAAGGCAGAAGATGCAAGATCTGAGAAATGGGATCCAACACGGGAAAGGGACACCCAGGGTGATGAGGTCAGAGATCACACATGACAGCTGAAAGCAGGCCAAGGCAGCAGCCAATCCAGTGTGGCCCAGAGCTCGGAGGGCTCCACATAGGAGGTTTCCAGAAAGAATGGAAATGAAAGATTTCCTAATATGATTATACTGAGGGGAACCTTAGATTGTTTTAGGAGAATTTGGCATGAATTATTGATTAATAAACAGAAAACTAAATGAATGGGAAAACAATTCAGTTCGTTTTCTCACTGAAAACAATTGTTATACAGGCAAGAAATGCAATAAAAGAATGCATGTGTCTCCACAGGGAAGAGCATATGCATAGTCTTCAGAGTACAAACACTGAATATTGACTAACCAAAAATTGTAATATTGAGAGGGTAAGGAAAGATGCATTAGAAAAGCGGTAAATCCTAGTCTTTTATAGTAGAAGGCAAGTCTAAAATGGAAAAATCGAGGTGAGTCAGTGTAAACACAATGTTCATGAGTATCATACATAGTAAATACTGGAAGAAATGCTAAAAGACTAAGGGTGGAAAGAAATAGGGAAAAGGACCTTTATGTTTGCCATAAACTAGACAGTATTGACTTTTAAAACTATATTCAAGTACTAGATGCCTGGTGCACTGATTCGTGCACCAGTGGTGTCCCTCAGCCTTGCCTGCAGGATCGGGCCAAAACCAGCTCTCTGACATCCCCTGAGGGTTCCCGGATTGTGAGAGGGTGCAGGCCAGGCCGAGGGACCCCACTGGTGCATGATGGGGGCTGGGGAGGGCTCCAGGGTGTGCCCCGCCCTTCTCGCTCAGTCCCGATTGGCTGGACCCCAGCAGCAAGCTAACTTACTGGTGGGATCATCTGCCCCCTGGTGGTCAGTGCACATCACAGTGAGCAGTTGTGCGACCTTAGCATATCATTAGCATATTACGCTTTGGTTGAATGGCTGACCTGTCCACCAGACACTTAGCATATTTGGCTTTTATTATATAGGATTTCTTTGCCTTAAATTAAAAATATCAAAGAGTTGGGATCATTATTCAGGGATCACTCACTACACAGAGGGATCCTTTCATTTTTACTGTCTGTTTTCTTGAAAAAATAGAGAAAGGCAAACACTTCTGTATATTATACGTGCCCTTTTTAGAAAATGACTGTTTTAGTAACTGTTATATGGTAAGGTAAATGTTCTGAGTTTTCCATTTTAATTTCATGGCTTACATTACACACATCAGAGTAAAGAAGTAAAAAGTAGGTCGAGGGCTGTGGCTGTTCTACTTAAGGTGAAGAACCCTAATTGGAAAGTGGGTTTGCACTTTGACAATGCAAAGCCTCATGCATTTGAGAGCTGTGGGCTTGAAAATGGGCTGGAGTTTGGAAACCACTGAACACAGGTGGGAAGGGAGCAGGAAGAATACTGACAACTGCAGAGGTCTCATGTGGGTGCATGCACCGCTCCTCAAGTTTGTATACGTATTTAGGTTCGTGGTTTTCGCTTTAAAATGAAATATTTCGAGATGCTTCCTTTACTGGGGTACATTTAGTGGCCCATCCTACAATTTAGGATCAGCAGTGAATTGCCGTATCTCTGCCAATGGAAAGGAATGCTCGGCGGAAGAGAATTTAGTTGTAACAAAAACAAAATGAGCCATTTTTCTATGAACTGTGAGGACGTGATGTGACCAGGGGAGGTAACTTCTTAAGGACGTAATGATCTTCCTGTTACAACTTCAAAAGGAGAAAGCTTGACCTTGAAATCTCTCTTGGAGAGCAAATAATTCATTTCAATCCTGAGAAAACAAGAGGAAGTTGGAGGATGTGTGCTTTTGCTCTCTCCTCCTGGATATGAAGTATTGGCTCTGATTCCTTTAACTCACCTTTATAGTTTCACCTGTGGGTTCAACGCCAGGCAGGCCCTGTTTCCAGGGCTGGGCAGGAGCCTCCCCACTGACATCCGGCCATGTTGGAATCAGCAGAGCAAGCCTGTCCAATGATCTGCACAGCAGAAGGCCAGGGCGCAAATTACTCTGTGCTCCGTGGCATGAAAGTACGTGATGGGAAAGATTGGTTTTTTTAAACCCCCAGGCTCCAATCTTTTTCGCTTCACCTGACTCCACTCCCAAGAGGAATCTTTCTCAACTTCGTAATGGATTGTCTCACTAGTCAGTGTCTATGTGAAACTGTGCCAAGAAGTGACAGGGCAAGCAGCAGGGAAGAGAATGGACGATTTCGCCGGAGAGAATTTTGCTATCACTTTCCAGATAGAAATGCAGCCCACAGGGCCGCAGTTCGGGTGTCTGACATGCTCTCTTAATAAGTTGGGGCTCAAGAAACTTCCCAGGAGTTTTTAGAAGAATTATGTCAGCTCCCCGAACTGTGCACTCAGGACATTTCCTCTGCTAAGTGCACTGGAAGGAAGGGGAGGAAGGGAAGGGGCAGGGAGAGGAACGGATATGTCAGAGATAATTGAATTCCATATGTAGCCCAATTAAATTCCGGGCCTGTGTAGTCCTGGGGAAATCTGAAATGTGATTTAATCCATAAACGTGATTATCTTCAAAATTAGGAGAAATGCTCCCACTGCAAGTGCAGCTGGCAACATGTTCTTACTACAAAGAAATGTCGTTTCTCGGTCCACTTTCTCTGGAACGCAGGTTTCACTGACCAGTTCCCTGAGCAGCCACAGAGAGAGCGTTGTTTTATTTCACCAAAGGCCACCTCACACTCCTGAAGAGTCCCACTGCAGTTTCTCTCTCCTGCTTGTCCCCAGTGGAGAAGCAGGCTCTTACTGCCTGCTGGCCTGCCTGGTAGGCCTCTTGAGTTGGCCAGTCCCTGCCAGCCGGACACCAGAAACGGATTGAATCAGGCTCAGAAAGCAGGTTTGGGGCCCACCTGGAATGGCTAAAAATAGCTGGGTCCTGTGACCTAGTCGCCTTGGCCTGTCAGTCACTGTCTTTGACACATTTCACCGAGCTTTAGAGGGCAAATCATCCTGGATGTCTAATGCCCTTTGTCTTGGGCAAAGTTAAGGAGATCCCCCCCCTCCCCAGGAAGTAATTTCCTGGTGTAAATTCCCAGTATGACTAAGTAGGTCCCACTGGACTGAGACCATATGGCTCCTTTGGCATGTAAGGATCACACTCCCATAGCTTACTCACTAACCTTGTACTTACAGACTCAAAATCTACTTCTGCTTATCCACACTTGCCTCCATACCACACTTCTTGCCACACTGGCTCTCCCCTCCATCCAGATCACATTTCCCCATTCAACACAGCATTTTTGGAGGTTGGATCTTGGCCTCAGTGTTTCTGAGGCCCAGTCAGAATTGGTAACCAGCAACTTAAACTGTGGACTACAGTGGAACACTTGATTCTTTACTACATTATCTACTTGTCTTACATGCATTAGCCTGTTGCCTCTGGAATTCACTGTCAGGCTTTGGAGGGTAGTGTCTTATCCTCCTCTGTATTCCAGTAAGTCGCACAGAGTTGATTATATGCTCTTCTTCGTTAAGATTTGCCCTGCAGTTGACCTGCTGCACTTACCTTGAGTTGATCACCTGCTTTCTTCCTTGGCTTCAGTTCCCTCATCAGTAAAATGAGTTATTCGATTTATCTTTCAGGATGACTATGGGAGAGAAGGGTTTTTGCAGATACTGAGTTCTCTATGGAAATGTGGAATAAGAACCACAAGTTTGGTGCATTAGTTGCCGCAGTAAGTCAGAGCTCACGCAACATTTAGGGTTGGTCAGTGGCAAGCTGAGTTAGGAGGAGTGGGCTGTTAGCACCCCTTCCTCACCCTCTCCAGGCTGGTGTTTGCTTTCTGCTTTCCCTCCGAGCTCAGATCCCTCCCAGGCCTTTACTGTCCTGCCAGTCCCGGTCATGGACTCCGAATGACCTGAGCTCGCCGCTTCCCCCTTAAGCCGTAATATATCGTCAGCCTTCTTCTTCCAGAGCTGGTCTCATTAAGTAAAACTGAACTGCTAATTGGTGGTAATGGCAACATGCATGGCGCCCTTCAGATAACATTTACCTTTTATTGGCATCTTCAATTCCCAAGGCCAATTGGAGAAAGTATTTTGAGGCAGGAAACCAGTACAGCACTAACACTTCTTACTCAGAAACCAGCCACTCTCTTGCTGAGAAGGAGATGTTGTCAAAACCCTGGGAAGTGAGGGCTGATGTTAACACCTGCCTCGCTGATCGTGTGCACTTTTGTGCCCACCTTTTTTTTCCTTTTTTAATTTTGAGAAAGGTGACGTAAAGAGGGTGGAGGAGCATCCTGGCTTCTTCTGGGCCTTGATTTCCTTGACATCACCTCCCCCCTGTCCTCTCTCCCTTCCCCTCTGCCCTGAAGTCAGCATCAACCCACGTGGATTTTTCCTTCTCACTGTTGCTAAGAAACTATTGACCAAGGTCAAGTGCACATGCTAATTCATTAAGGCTTGTTAGCAACATATTATCCTGTTGACCTTGCGGTTGTATTGTCAGGCTTACAAGGGCGAGTAAAAAGAACTGTTTTACTGCTGGAGGATTCTGTGCTCCTGAAGGATTCCTGTCAGCTCTTCTGAGTTGAGAAACTTCTTCTTGCAAATCCACACCTCCTCAGGGAGTTCCAGCCAGCCAGTTTTTCTGGGGTCTGGATAGCAAGGGGTGGAGCTGAAATGGGATCTCAAGTCAAGCAGGTAGACTTGAGGATGAATTTATGTTGTGTTGGGGCCTGATTTCCCCAGGTGGATCAGTTCCTAGCTGGAATATGATGTTCTCTGCACATGTAGGGGCGAGGGTGGGGGGAGAGGTCTAGGATAGTTAGCTTCAGTCTGTGTCCACCTGTGGCCCGAACAGGACTAGACTCCATGCATCCTTATCTCCGACTGCTCTCTGGGCCTCCTATGAAGAGCAGGCATCCCAGGGTTGGCTCTAAAACCAACTTGGTTCTTTTATATGGTTCAGACGTTTTAGAAAATAGTTGGCTGCCTTAACCAGTGTGGCTTAGTAGGTGAAGCATTATCCCCTGCAACAAAAGGTTGCGTGTTTAATTCCCAGTCAGGGCATATGCCCAGGTGGTGGGCTTGATCCCCAGTTGGGGGTGTGCAGGAGGCAGCCAATCAATGTTGCGCTCTCACATCGATGTTTCTCTCTCCCTCTCCTCCCCCCTTCTCTAAAAATCGATAAAAATATAAATAATTAAAAAATAAAGTTGGCTGGCAGACCTTCCAGGTCGGCATCCCAGAAGCATAACCTTAGAACCAAAGGATCTGCTCTCAGGACAGCAGCAAGGGGCCCCAGTGTGTTTTACCAAGTAGACCTCAGAAACCGATAGGACACCTCTCCTTAGACAAGTGAATGGTATCAAAGGAATACCACGCTGCTCTCAATCACCCACCATGCAAAGTGCCGTACAGTCATTGAGTTGAGTTATTATAATTGTTACAGATGCTCCCTGCCAACACGTTTGGGATTAATCAAGCACTATTGACATCTAGGACATTGTCTGTGAGTAAGAAATAGGGTGTGGCCACAAAGCTCTGCTGTGGCCTGTCATTTGTCAGTGAGCCAGAGGGAATTGTGACTACAGTCCCTAGTCACAAACTGAGAGTCCGTCTCACAATTTGTCATCCACTCATTCAACAAATATTTTCAAGTTCACCCTATAAATCAGGCACTGTGCAGGACACCAGGATACAGCAGCAACTGCAATTCAGGCTCTGGCTAGCGTAGACACAAGCCCTGCCCGTGCAGAGTCTGTGATCTACTTTAGTTGAACCCTCAGCCAAACCCCCAAGCTTCCTCTGCTCTTGAGGCTTTCATCTGAAGCCTTATTTGGTGTTTTCGCTATAGCTAGCTACTGCTGTGTAACACATTGTGCAGAACTTGGTGGCATACAGCAGGCCACATTGATTTTCTCACAGTTCCTATGGTCCAGAATCTGGCGTGGCCTCGCTGGCTCTCCGCTTGTGGTTCTCTCAGAGGCGGCAATCAAGGTGTCAGTGGCCTGTGGTCATCTTAAGGCTCTCCTGGGGAAAGACCTGCTCCCAAGAGCATGTGCTTGTTCAGATCCGCCTGGGCTGTTGGACTAAGGGTCTCAGTTCCCAACTGACCAATGGCCAGAGGCATCCCTGGTTCTTTGCCATGTGGGCCCTCTCCTACGTGGCAGCTCACTTTAAAAAGTATGCAAGACAAGGTGACCATAGTGTCTTAGAGCAAGATGGAAGTCACCGTCTTTTGCACAAGGGTGTGAATACCTGGAGGTGTGGGGATTGTTGGAGGCCATCGAGAAGCCTGCCTAACATTTTGGTATCTGTCATTACCTTTTGCCAGCAAAGAGCTGCTGGCTTAAAACCTGAGGACACAGCCGCTGCTGGCCTTGTCCGCCATTCCCAACTCAAGGGCTGTATTTGTTTGTCTGGCTGATGAGAATAGGCAGATCTGCAGATTCTGAAATGATAGAACAAAGCTAACATGGTGAAAAAGGGAACAATTGTGTGAGCCAGCACAGAGATGAAGCAGGTGGCCATGCCAGAGAAAGTTGAGGCTCAGGAGCGCCTGTGGAAATGGGAAAGAGGAGGATTGTCCTGAAGGAATTAGCATGTCCATGTGGATTCTTCATAAGGAGATGGATTTTAACTTTATTCTCAAGGGACTGCCAGGGTCAAAAGAATTCGCTGTTGAGACTCATTTGAAAGTTAAGGCAGAGGTTTTCAACCAGTGTGCGGATGATCCCCTGAATTTTGGGGATGGGGTGAACTGGGCCACCAGGTACATTGCCTTCACCTCCAGCAGCTTTATCTGGGGCTCCAGCGCTTCTCTAGTTGGCATGTGTCATGATGCAAAACAAGTCGAGAGGCAGAGTTAAGGGGTCTTGATGGTGCAGAAAAACAGAAGAGGACAGACCTTGAGGCTGGCTGTCATCTTGGTGCCTTGGTTTCTCCCTCGGGTGTGGCGTGTGGATCCTGTTCTTTATGATCCCATCTCAACCACCTCCTTGTGGCAGGTGAAGTTTTCCATCCCGGGTGTGATCCATTATTGATGAGGCATGGAGAAGGCAGTGGTGAATAATTAAACAGGTTTCAGGTGCAGATTGAACATTAAAGGGAAGGAAAGAATGAAAATAAGAGAGCCAGGAAAAGCATTCTGAATCCTGTCACACCAACAGGACACTATATGTAGACGCTTTCTATAACTTTCCAGAAGGCCTAGCAGGGGTTTTTGCAGTCTATCTGATGGTTTTAATCTTGTGTGTGATGGTAGCGCTCTAGTTAATAACTGAAAAAATTGTAAGCTTTCCACAGCAGCAGTGAAGATTATAACAGCTTTAGCCTGTCTGGAGTGGTTCATGAATCCAAACCACATTTTAAGTGATAGAGGGGGAAATGGCTTCACCGATGAGCTGGGGAGAAATAAATGATAGGGATGTTCAATCTGGGAATCAAGAAATTTTTCTATCATTTAAATAATAAATGGAAAGATGAAAGTGTTTTTGAGAGATGCCAAGTACTGTAAATTAGGAAAGAATACCTCCTGCCCTGCTCACCATTCTTGAATGGGGGCATCACACTGACCTGGATTATAGTAGGTACAGTCCAGCTGCCAGCAAGAGTAGTCAGAAACAGTAGATCAGGTCAAAGGGGAGGGTGAAGGGCCCAAGGACACTCTTCCTCCCATCTTGTTCCCACTCTGGCCTGCAGAGTTGTCCACCGCAGAGGACCCTGTCCACCAGCACCGGTGGATTGTCCAGCTGTCAGTTGTTCAAGTCCTTTGCTTCTCTTTCTTCTACCTTATGACCCTATCACAACCCGTTAACTAAACAGGTGGACTTGAGAGACCTGTCGGCATGCTTGATTAAGAGTTTGGTGAGGGAGAAGGCAGAATCCGTGGGTTAGGACAAGCCTCTTGGATGCTCGGTGCCTTTCCTCTTTCATGCATCCACACACTTCCCCGTTGACATGGATCTTCTTTATGAAGTAGATTCGCTCTGGGAGATCTGTCTGCCTCCTGTCTTCTGCCTCCAGCCCACCTCTGTTGCCATGAGGTCCCCCAGCCCAGCTTCACCCTTATTTCTTGACATTCCTCTAGTCGGCTAAGGAACAGCAGATATGGTCCAGCTCTTGAACCCAACTTGGGCTTACTCATTGGTTTGGGTCATACCATGCTTGCTTTGGGGGCAGCTTTCTTTTCTGTGTTTATAAGCTGGTTTGCCACACCCCCTCATTCAGACTACAGTGCAAGGATGTTGAAGGCACACAGGAAGAGGCAGTGAGGGGCTACTCCCAGCATCCCCTGTCCCCAGAAGCCCAGGCCCTGGCTGGCCACAGTGTTCTCTTAGAATTCCCAGGTGCGTTCTCACGCAGGTTCGGAGAGATCCTTTTTCTCAGCTCCCACCCCTTCCTTCCGCAGGAGCGGGGTGCTGTTTTCACAAGTTCTGTAAACTTTTCACAAGTTTAAAGTGTGTGAAAGTTTCTGGTAGCACCTTGGAACCTAGTTTATTTCCCCAGAAATAGTAGGTGTCACTGCCAGAGGGGGTGGGCCGGCCCCTCCGGAGAAACATCAGGTGATGATGCTCGACCAGTAATGCGTGGCTGTCTGCGCCGTTGGGCGGGGAGGGGTTCGTGTGCGTGGGTCAGGCTCCCGGGGAGGTGGTCACGGCTCCTGTTACAAGTTGCATTATTGACGGGGGCATCTAACACCACTGGAAACAATCCGCTGGCCGGGCAGGGAGGTCAGGAGTCAGTCTCAGCTCCCAAGTGGATGCGCCAGCGCTGGCCCTGCTGCCCAGAAAGCACCCGTGAAGATGGAGAATTTTTGGATGTACCAGTTTGAGTGTTACGAAGATGAGGTAGGTGGATCCCCAGGCTTCGGCATGATGTTTATTGCTTTGCTTTTGCTTTTCTCCTCCTGGTCCTGTCAGAGTGTAAGTTGTTCTCTGTGCTTCTATCAATAGTAGCAGTGAATGGACAGAGCAGGAATAGATCAGGAGAGTGGGCTGTATCCAGGCCCGGAGAAATGGAATCAGGTTTGCCTGTTGCCTGGAAGTCCCAGATAACCTGCCGAGAGAAAAGGCTGTTTGATCACTTAGAAAGATGCCGTGCCCTTTGCTTTCCCCATCAGCGGTGGGCGGTTCCTCTCTCTGTTCCAATAGATGACTAACGTTGGGCGCTCTAGCCTCCGGTTCCTTGCTCTGTGTTGTGTCTTTTGCTTCCAACATGCTAATGAACATGCATGGAGATCAGTGCCTTGCACATTAGGAACTGCTTTGTTAGTAAATGAGGTGCTGGGCGTAATGTACCTGGTACAGTGCCTGGCACACAGACAGCCCTCCTTAATTGTCCTTACTTAGCTGGTGATGCGTTATTACAGCAAATCGTTTGCATCTCTTAATACAACTGAGTGACTTGGGCTTTTCCTCTGACTGGCCTCAGGTCAGGTGGCCTGGGAATGAAAGTGCAGGCAGACCATCAGGAATGGAATGGACTTAGAGGGGGAAATGAATAACAGGCTCCCTCGTTTGTTCATCCTAAGTGTAAGGCATTTCAAACAAATACTGTGAGGCTGTTTCAAAGGGGACAAGACAACCTCTGTTTATAGATCAGCTTTATCAAATGGTAAGTTACCTCACTTTACAAGGATGACTCTGGTTCATAGTTCACTGGTCGGCTGTGTTTGTTTTTTGCCTTTGAGAACATGGCTTCAGAAGCCAGGAGCCCCTGTGATGGTTATAAAATGAATTATTTGTGTGGCACCCCAATGAAAGCACCCGCTATTTGAGGACATTGCTGCAGTGCAAGGCTCTCTGTGAGGTTCAAGGTGGCCCAGGTCTTCACCCAACAGCCCTTCCACAGGTTTAAGGGGCATGGGCCTGGGTACAGGACCACTCTCCCTATGGGGAAAGAGAGAATGGAAATAGCTAGAATATTTTAACTGACAGTGATCTCAAAATGTTCTGTTGGTATTAATTGAATTCATTATGAATGTGTATATAAAACACTTCATTAGGCCCAGGCCATTATCATTTTAATGACATAATTATGCCCCTAGAATGCCTGTGCTCACCACATCCAGGAAATACAAATGTGCATTGATAATATAGTTTGAATTGAGGATGAAAAATTATGGATTTCTTCACCAGTTTCAATTTTTAGAAGCACAAACATATCTTGGAGCAAGGAAAAACCAATCATATATTTTTAATAATTCTAAGATGGAATAAAGTTAATTTAAAACAACTTAGATCAGTGAGGAAAGCAATGCATATTTAATTGAGAAAAGAGATAAAGCTGGATAATCCAATACTCATAGTGGAAAAGCTATATGAAGACATGGAAACTAGAGAAGCCCCACGTGTTCCCTGAGATGGAAGTGACCAAAAGAATGGACGTGGGTGCCATGGGCTGCCCTGGCTGACTACCTGCCATATGTAGAAGGGGATGGAGCCAGAGTGATAGGCTGGAAAGGAATTGAATGACCAGGTGTTGATGACAGTCCTTATGAAATGCCACCTTTGAGAACACCTGTTCTGGCTATGTCTGCAGTACTTACCATCATATGCAGATGCATAATTTGTAAGCAGTGTCTGCCAAAGAAGGGAGACAGACCATGATCAGGAACCAGTGAAGAGAACCATGCTGTCGCCATGGACCGAGAGGGTATTATGCTCAGTGAAATAAATCAATCCGAGAAAGGAAAATACCATGTGACTTCACTTATATGTGGAATCTAAGGAACAAACAAACAAGCAGAATTCAAACGGACTCATAGATACAGAGAGAGAACTAGTGGTTGCCAGAGGGGAGAGGGGCTGGGGGGCTGGGTGAAAGAGGTGAAGGGACTGAGAAGCACAAATTGGGCCCTGGCCAGTGTGGCTCAGTTGGTTGGGTGTCACCCCGTGCACTGAAAGATTGCTGGTTCAATCCCTGGTAGGGGGTGTGCAGGAGGCAGCTGATCAGTGTCCCACTCTCACAGTAATGTTTCCCGCTTTCTCTCCTCTCTTCTTCTGTTTCTAAAAATCAATTCAAAAATCTTTTAAAAAAAGAAGCACAAATTGACAAATTGGTAGTTACAAAATAGTCACTGGTATGTGAAGTAGAGTGTAGGGAACATGGGCAATTATAACTAGAGGCCCGGTGCATGAAATTTGTGCACTGGGGAGAATCCCTCAGCCTGGCCTGTGCCCTATTGCAGTCTGGGAATCCTCATGTGAAAGAGGTGAAGGGATTAAGAAGTTCAAATTGGTAGTGACAACGTAGTCATGGAGATGTAAGTAAAACATACTTGTAGGGAATATAATCAATAATATTGTGATAACTGTGTAGGGTGCCAGTTGGGGTACTGAAAATATCGGGGCGAGGGCCCCTGTGTAAAGTATATGCTTGTCTAACCACTGTGCTGCACACCTGAAACCAATATAAAATAAAATTGAAATAAAAATGCATTAATACCTAAAAAATAAAATAAAATCATGCTGTTATTGAACATTCACATTAAAAATAAAAACCAGCGAAGAGAACCCTGAGTTGCGGGTGGGTGTGAACATCTAGGTGAGTACATAACGACAACGTGCTCAGAACCTACTCTGTACAGAAGCCGATTCTGTGTTTCCTTTTCCTGTGGTGCAAAAGGATTGGTGCCAGGCATCCTCCCATATCTTCAACACATTCATTGAACTCCTGTTGCATATTTTATGGGAAATCCTGTATAAAGCACTTGGAGAAGAAAGCACGTAAATTATTCATAAACCCTGCCTTTAATGGTGCTTATTAAAATATTTGTAATTAAAATATATTATAAATATTATATAGTATTATGATATTTTTATAAAATACAAAGGAAAACATGATGCATCATAAGAATGGCACATAAAATACAAGCAATTCTCCTAGGAGATGGATTGCTCTCCCTAAGGATTGGGAAGACTTCATGAAAGAAGTAACATTTGAAATGGGCTTATGGAGGCTCATGGACCTGTGGAGTGCAAAGGAGTGTAAACAAAGGCATTGAGCAGAAATTCTCAGGTGGGTGAGGGAACAGAAAGTAGTCCCGTTTGGCTTGACGACAGACAGTAAGAACTAGAGGGGGGAAATGGCCAAGAAACTAAGGCCATACCCTGGAGTGCCTTTAGCGCCAAGGTAAAGAGTCGATGATTTTTTCTGCAAGCAAAAAGGAACCACTGACATTAAATGGGGGAATGACTTGCTCAGAGCTTGTTAAAACTGTGTTTAAAATGAGAGTCAATAGGTACTTAATGTGATGTCTGTGGCTGTCAGTTTGGGCTGCTGTAATAAGATACTATAGAGTGGATGACTTAAACAACAGAAGTTTCTTCCTCACAGTTCTGGTGCCTGGGAGGTCTGAGATGAGGGTCCAGCATGGTCCCTGGGAAGACCCTCTTCCTGGTTTGCAGATGGCCATCTTCCTGCGGTGTCCTCGCGTGGCAGAGAGCAGAGAGAGGGGAAGCCAGCTCTCTCATTTCTCTTCTTATAAGGGCACTAATCCCATCATGAGAGCCCCACCCTCTTAACCCAGTTACCTCCCAAGGCCCCATCTCCAAACACTATCCCATTGAGGGCTAGGGGTTCAACATATTAATCTGAAGGGGACACAAACATGCAGTTGATAACACTAGTGAAGAAAGTTCAGAGCTCTTGGTTGCTCAGGTCTCATATAGTATGTTGAGGCAGTTTGGTGACTTAAAAACAAATAAACAAAAAAACAAAGCACCCTATTCAGGTTCTGAGTTCCACATAGGTGAAATTACTACAAGTAATGCAGTCCCAGATAGACTTGGTAAAATGGTGTAATTTTTAAAGAATTATTTTCTCCTAGCCTTTATTGGAGTGAAAGTGTTGATTCTCTTTTGTAAATCGATCACCATAACATTGTCACCACCCATTTTCCAGAATGCCGTCTTGAGTGGCAGACAGTGGCCATGCCAGCAATTGCAGACAGTCATTGTCCAGTCTTAGCTAGTGATGAGCTGCTCTTACCAATATACCAGTTAGGGTCTTGGGACTTAGAAATTACCTTAGCATCTTTGTGGTATGACTTTATAGAGCCCTTTGTGTGCTTTTTAATTTTATCCATGAATAAAATTTTAATAAGAAAGGAAACAAGAAGATGAGATAAAGAACACATCCCCATGGCTGTGAGTTTTCCTTGTACGCATTCTCCCAAAGGGGTGAAATAATTTTTGTAACCGTGGGAACCGTAAAACACTTGTTGAATATTGGTCAAGGGCTTGGTACGTGCTCAGGCACTGAGCTGATCCCATGTGCATGTTGGCACCAACAAATCCTCATGTCAGCCCCAGGAGGTGGGTAATGACTGTTTTCCCCAGTTCGCAGGAACCAACGCCTCGATTATCGGTCACTGCTCTGAGCCACTCTCCAGCTTGGCCCTCTTCAGCTTATCAGATTCTGCTTTATATTTATTTTTGCAGTATTTGCACTTCTCTGCAATAAGTGTGCTGTTTGGGGAGTATTTTTGGTTTTGCCTTTTAATGCCAGATGGTCCCCACAGTCAACCGAGACCAGCTGACAAAGACCTGCACCAGGTGGATGCCGGTGTTTGGGGAGGAGGACTGGCGATGGGCACTGACATGGTGAGCAGCTGGCTCTGTGGCAGCTGTTTTTGTGCTGTTGTGACTTTTGCTTTCCTCAAGGACTCGGGCAGTGACTACTGGCTGCAGAGGACAAACTTCGTGCGTTTCTAGGTCTTTCTCCTCTGCTGGACCAGGAGGTCTTGGGCACAGGCAGAGATCTGGGCTCCCTCAGATCCTGTCTGCACTTCCGTGTTCAATAAATGAATGAGTGGGCCCCGTAGAACTCATATGTTTTGTGTCTTTTGACTAGAATTCCCCCAAAAGGCTTCCAAGCTCTCCGTACACCTTTCTCGGTCACAGCTTTGATCTCAGTCCTGCTTCGGTCCCTTCGTCGCCCTGACAAGAACTCTGTCCGCTTGGGAAGAGCCAGGGGCCTCTGCCTCTCCTTCTGAGAGTTTCTCATTCTCAAACCATCGACGTTTCCAGATTGCTCTCTTCTCTTCAGCAGATGTCCACGGGTGACAGAGGATTCAGGGAGAGGAGAGCATGAGAGTGACCACTCAGTCCCTCAGTTACCTCTTCCAGTGCAGCAGAAATAGCTGGGGTGTGCCTAGATTGGGCTTCTTCAGGCCAATGACTCACAAAGAAAACACCCTCTGGGCAGAGCAGGTGCTGCTTGTCATCAGGCGGGCTCCAGTCACTGGTCCCTGTTCTCCTCTTCCGCTCATTTCTCACTCCCTGCAGAGCTGTCCTCCCTCCTCCCTATTTCTGTTTCCAGTACCTTCTCCTTCCTCCTTATCCCTTCCCACCCTACTTCTTGAAGACTGCAGGTTTCCATCACCGTTCCCACGAAGCACTGCCTGATACACACCTCTCCCCTCCTGCAGAATTGCTCCCTCCCAACCCCATGGACAGATTAACATCCTAGCCACCTGCCTTCCCGTGTCTGACTCCTCCCATTGTCTTGGAAGGGCTGGAGGACAGGACCACAACATCGCTTTCCTCTTGGTCCCTGGCCAGTGTTAGGAACACAGATAGGATCTGAAATTCTGGGGAAGGAATAAGTGAAAAGGAGTAGTGACTCGTGTGATGCTCTTCCCCCTCTAAGTATAGCCTGAAAGTTCCTTCAGCTACTGGTCCCAGGCCTGCCACCAGTAATGGAGTACTGGGCCCCAGGAGACGTTCGGTCGGAATTTAAATGAATAATCACCTCTCCCTCTGGATGCTTCCACATCCTTAGGCTTCCTCTGACCCAAGAACTATCCATCTCTCGTCCTGGTATAGGCAATCCCAAGTCTTAGGGGAGGGAGCGGTGCTTGGGGAGATCTCAGAGCTGCTGCAGTGAACTTAGGCCATAGTTGTAGAGAGTCCTCTGGAACACAATCTGCAGAAGAACAGTTGTTAAGCTTCAGGAGGCCCCTGGGATGACTCAGAACAGGGAGTTGGTGAGCTGTCTTTGAAGACGACCTCGTATAGCTGTCCATGTGGCACTTCCCTTTGTGAATTGCTGAGCCCGCGTTTGCTTCTCACAACTGGTCCCATTTGCCTAAAATTGAATATCGATTGAGTGACCCAGAAGGCCTGAGGCTCCAGGCAGAGCAACGTGTAGTAATAATGTTTACTTTTGTATCATATTTCAGTGGTTAAAATTTGCCTCTAACACACATTCTTCGGTAGTAAAGAGCATTATCCAATTTCTGGTTTTCTCTCCACTTTTGAGAGTAGCAAGGCAGAGGTTGGAGGTAAGGGGCAAAGGGCTTTCCAAGCAGATATCTGAGCTGCGTTGATACTAGCATCTTTGTTTCGGCTCCATGGAGGCTGTGTCTGCTCCAAAGCGTTTGTCCACCGTGGCTTTGTGGGCAGTGGTGTGGTGAGCAGAAGGCTTCCGCTGGTGGGGTCCTCTCTCGTGTTGGGACTGCTTTCTGCTTCAGAAGAGCTATGCTGGCACTAAGGTCAGGACCTTCTCAGGCAAAGACTTTTTCTAACTCAAAATGCAGATACCATTCTACACAGAACAGCGTAGGGGTGCTGTAGCAGAAAGGGCTTACCATTGACGATTTAAAAATAAGAAAAGGGTGGTGGCTGATCTGCATTCTGTGCAAGTCAGAAAACATGGCAAAGCTGCAGACTACATTGAAGTCATTTATGCATTGAAGTCATAAATGTTTGCTGAGTGCCTACTGTTTATGCGACCGAGGCCAGGCACTTGAATTACAGTGATGAATAAGACAATATCCCTGTCAAAGAGCTCCTGTTACTTTGTTTCTCCTGTTTCTTTGTTACTAATGTTGTGGCCCCACCCCATAACAAAGAAACAGAATTTCTGGAGAATGAGGCCCAGAAATCAGGATTTTAAAAAGATTCCCAGGCGATTCTAATGTGCAGCCAAGGTTGAGAACCACTGCTCTAGATGGAAGTAATGAACTGCACTTGCAAAAAGGAAACATGAATGAGCTCATCTGTGTGCCGAAGGCTGGAGCATTGAGTGTCTGAGGGGCTGTGGGCCCTGACGAAGGTCGGTGTGGGGCCTGTGAGAACTTCAGGGAGGGCAGTGCCCACCACGGTTGCCTTTGTGCCTCTTGTCTGGGTACTGTGGTGGGCACCCAGGGGTCTGACCTGCTCTCCCCCACCCCTGCGTACTGTTTGGATAAGCTGTCCACTCAAATCACCCTGAGTTGATCCAGTGCCACCGCGTTGCAAAGAACCCATTTTTAGAAGATTTGCAACAGAAAATAATCAAAGAGATAGGAACTGTGGGACTCTTTGGGAGGGTTGCTGTGTTTTTAATGAAGGTGACACACTGCCTTTCAAACCAAGTAATTAAAGAAAAGCCAGCTGCACTGGCTTTCCCAGGGACTAAGACCCTTAAAATTCTTGTGACAGAGGCAAGTGCTTGGGGGGAAATAGAGACACATAAATATCTAAGGAAGCCCTTCAAATTTGAAAAATTGGGAAATTTTAAAGGCATTAAATTCTTATGAAGACTTTACTACATTAATTTCGAGTAGGCTACACATAGAGCTAGCTCAGCAAGTACCCACCACTCTCCTGGGTGCCGAGTGAAAAATGCTGTGTTCCTTTTTAAAGGCACGCAAGGCTGTTTCCTTGCACCCCATGCCTCAGGGCCCGGCGCGCTTTATGTCTGCTGTTTCCCTGGGCTTTTCTGCACAGCAGCTGCTTTCTGCATGTGAATGTCTTAGAGACTCAGTGGTCCTCACCTCCCCGCTCAGAATCAGGAACATGGGCTCATGGGAAATAAATCCACGTCTCACAGCAATAGGCTGGGACCACACAACATCTCAGTGTGAAGAATTCTGCATTTCATCGCATCCTCTTTCAACCCATTTGGTGCCTCTGTGTTTCTTGTAATTCAGACTTTCGGGAAAAGATTTCGTATTTTTACGATTTCCCATACTGCTTGCTCACCGAGGTCCCTCTTGTTTTTTAATGTGCCCCCTTCCCTCCTCAGCACCACTGCGTTGTGGAACATTCTCGCTTTTCACACAGAGGTACTTCACTGCTGTCGGTGCCTCGGCTTCCCCTAGGGAGCCAATGCCATGATATCAGGTGAGATTCAAGCAATCGTTGCTTCCTTTCCCCAGGACTTACCTCCCTGTCCACATCCCCACGGTTCCTCAGAGGACAGATGTTGTGTGGGTTCCGTTTTATGTCCTCCATCAAACATCACCAACAAACCGCGAAGCAGAGCATTCTTGCTCTCAGAGGACCGTCGCTACAGAATTCATAGGCATCTGTGGCTCACCTGGAGATTCCCTCCATCTCCCAAGGTTTCTGGAGCCGACAGGAAGGTTCAAGGATCGGCTAGGGAGGAACTTCAGAGCCGGGGTTAGTCCCGTGCCTGCTTGCTTGCTTCGGTCATTTATTCAGCACGTATGTATGGAGCACGTGCTGTGTGTCAGGCTTCCAGGAGGGTCTGCCTGTGTCAGGAGGCTGAGGCCGTCACACATGCTGGGGGCCATGCTCCCCGATCCTGTTTTCAAGCCTTATTTTGTTCATGAAAGATTTTTAAAAATTTTAAATCATTGTTGACATAGAATATTACCTTAGTTTCGGTGTCTAACGTAACGACGCAACATTTATATACTTTCCGAAGTCATCACCACAGTAAGTCTAGTAACCATCTGTAGTCATACATAGTTCTTACAATATTACTGATGACACTCCCTGTGCTGTACACTCTATCCCAGTGACTTATCTTATAATGAAAGTTTGTATTTCTTAATCCCCTTTCCCTGTTCCACCCGTCACCCTACCTTCCTCCCCTCTGGCAACCATCAGTTATCTATCTGTGAGTTTGTTTCTGTTTCATTTTGTTTGTTCATTTGTTTTGTTTTTTAGACTTCACATGTAAGTGAAATCATACATATGGCATTTGTCTTTCTCTGTCTGACATTTCATTTAGCCTCATCCCCTCTAGGCTCATTAATTTTGTCACAAATACCAACATTTCATTCTTTTTTATGGCTGAGTATCATCATTGTGTGTATGTGTATGTATGTGTATATATATGTCTATATGTATATGTATTTGTATGTGTATATGTATATGTATGTGTGTATGTGTATGTGTATATGTATGTGTATGTGTATATGTATCACATCGTCTTGAGCCACCCGTCTATGGGTGACACTTAGTTGCTGCCATACCTTGGCCACTATAGTCAGTGCTGCAGTGAACATGGGGGTGCAGATACCTTTTTGAATTCATGTTGTTGTTTTCCTTTGGATAACTACTAGAAGTGGAATTGCTTTAAATATATCACTTAACAGAATGTTTGGACTTTTCTAAGGACAGCCAAGATAATGCTGTTTGGATGCTGAAATTTCTCTGAATTTTCAGTGGTTTAAGTCACAAAAGATATTTGCAATCTGAACTGACTAGGAAAATACAGGTGGTGCAGTTTCCGGTCATCAACATCAATCCCAGCTGCCTCTTTCAAAATACAGGCTCTAATTTTCCTTTTTTTCACTCAGATCTTCTTGAGCAGGTGATCTATCCGGCGTTTAGTACCCAAAGTCTTCGTGTCCTTCAGTAAGAAAAACTTTTAAAGCACCAACGTGTGTGTATTAGCGTTTTCATCTAGAACTTTAAGTTTGCCTTTCAGATCTTGCTGTGTTTAATTAACACCTGGCCTGAGGGGCTGGGGGAGCCGAGCTCTAAGGGCCCCTTTGAAAACATGGCAGGAATTTAAAGGAAAGCCGGGCAGACCCAGGCCTGTTACATACATTTGGCAAGTCCTTTCCAAAGCTCTCTTCCCACCCGAATGCTGGGTGGGTCGTGCGCAGCTGTCTCCTCGTCCCTCCCTGCAGGCCGGGCGCTCCCCAGCCCCTCGGGTTCTCACTGTGTTGTTCCCTTGCCTCTTCCAGTCTCCCTCTCCGGGCAGCTCCTCGCCCCTGGGCGCAGAGTCTTCAAGTACACCCCTTCATCCCAGTGACCCCGCGGAAGGCTCCGCCAACAAAGAGGTAGGGTGCTGCTTCCTCTCAAAAGCCTCCAGCCCTTTGTCCTCCATCCTGATTCTGGCCTGTGCCTTCTCCAGCCGCCCACGGAGCTCCTGTCCCCAGGGATCCTGGGGAGAAACGCTATTTTCTCCTCCCCAGTGTGGAATGGGGCTACCAGTTGGGTAGCCAGTAGCCACAGCTGTCTGTTTTCACTGAGAAATGAAATAAACTCGCTCCCCAGGCACACTAGCCATAGTGCAAGTGCTCAGTAGCCACCGTGACTAGTGGCCACCGTGTTGGACTGGGGAGATTGTGGGACGTTCCCACCAGTGGACAGTGCTGGGCATCCGCGAGTCTCTGTGGCAGCATCCTGCCTCGGGTACCGTGGGCTGACAGCACTCTGTGGTTTGGGACATGGGTTGATTTTTTTTTTTTTTAAATATCCCGTGATTTCCAGCCCAAGTGAAATATCTTTCCTGACGACAGGGTGATCACTTGTCCTGGTTTACCTGCGATGGTTCCAGATCACACCTGCTGTCCCACTGCTCACCTGGTGAGCACCCTTCTCACTCCCGAAAGCAGTGCCGTTCAGAGGCCCGGCCGCAGCCCTGGGAATGTTCCGCTCTGTCCTGCCCTCCGGGGGAGTCACCAGCCACGTGTGACTAGCAAGCCCTTGGCCCATGGCTGGCGGGGCTGAGGACCTGACTTTTTCATTTTATTCCGTTTCAGTGAACTCACATAGCCACGTGCGGTGAGGGGCTCCTGGACACTGCAACCTCTAGTGTCCCTTTAGACAATAAATCATACTGCCGCCTGCTGAGGGAGGCCAAACGGAGCTCTGGTGGGGAACATGTAAGCAAGACGATGTTGCTTGCTCCCACTGAGGTTCCTAGGGCTGAAAGGGCAGGTGTTTCCCTGAGGGGCGCCACTGCCTTCCCCAGCACCGTCATCTTTTGACACCCAGCTGACTGCCACCCCCACCTCCTGGGAAGCCAGCATCAGGTGAATACTGGCCTGCGTCACAGTCTGCGTGTGGGCCCAGCTGGCTCTAACTATAGAGGCTGCCTCGTCCACACCGAGCGTATGCATTAGGGAGGTTAAACCACAGAATGAATGGTTGTTTCTCT
>NW_006291965.1:2568971-2569506 GCF_000327345.1 Myotis davidii
TTATGTTAAATTTTAACGTGAGTGGCAGATCACTTCCAAAGGGAGCCTTAGTTGAAATTTACCTTTAAAATATCATCACATACATATGCATTTTCCATTAAATATTCATTCAGGGAGAAGTATATGTTTTTATTAATCTGTTCATATAAACAGGGGCAGGAACCTTTTTTTACTGCCAGGGGCCATTTGGATATTTATAACATCATTTGAAGGCCATACAAAATTATCAACTTAAAAATTAGCTGCTATATTTGGTCAAACACTTAATTAACTTACCCCTAATGCCCTGGCAGGGCCAGACCAAATGATTTCACCAGCCTTATATGGCCCGCAGGCTAGATGTTCCCCACTCCTGATATAAATCAAACAAACATTAGAATTTAGATTTGAAATATCTTTTGTCCTCCTCTCATCTTGATCCTTAGCCCATAAGGCCTGAGGACTAAAGGGACAGTTTCTGCTACCCCCACATCTCATAGCTTTGACTTATATTTTATTCAGAGCACACGCAGAGGTGAGAACAAATGGCAAAAGG